>NC_079902.1:2158147-2298321 GCF_024868665.1 Triplophysa rosa
AATTGTAATGCATAATCAAAAAACATGATTTCTGAAATATGAGTTATCTGTTTTTTTGCAAATGAATTCTTCATATTTAGATCAAATTGCATTTTTGTGTTGTGTTGCCTTAAAGCTGCTAGGAAACGTTTTGTATTTGACACTAAATGATTTCAAATCAATACTGTGTTTTTAATAATTTACTTATGTGGCAAGCAGCTGTGTAATAAGTGGGATACTGTTCTTTCAGCCGGTGGCTATCGCTTCTCGTCAGGGTCCTGATCACCCATGTCATAACAACTAACTGGCTTTACATAATCCCCTAATTAATAATAAAAAAAAATATATATGCAACATATCGATTACTTTTTTAATAGATTATTTCATAACTCAGATTGTGTGAAGAAATTATGTCATACGTCTAAATTATGGGGTGATCTATTCAGTGAAGACATAACTTCATGTCTAGCATATTTGAGATTTTAAAATTCTTCTCTGTCCTTCAGGAATTTGAATCCAAATATTCTGTACCACATTACTGCCCATACAATTGAACAACAACAACAACAACAAGTTCATAATTTTAGAGGTGGGAATCAGTGTACGTGATTTGTGTGGTGTAAACCCCTATTACTCCTGCTATCACACTCACTGTTTATTCAGGCAAAACACTCATTCATTCATGTGTCCTCTCTGCCGCATCCATGTCAACCTCATTACACCCCTCTCCCACTTCTGCTATGCCAGCTGATGATGTCATCCACACGGCTGGCAAGATGCCTGGTATAGCAGGGTATATGTAGGGGTGGGGGGATAAACGTCCTTACTATAGTGCTCCCAGCAGAAAGCACATCTCTCCCAGCTCAACACTACTTGAAGACGCTTTTTACCTCACCCCAACTCTGGTGGGTCTTCTGTTTTTAAAACTGAATGGGAGACATGCCGAGTCTGGGATGCTTATTGGAGGGACTGCGCTTGGGATTAACCCTCTATTTTTTCACCCCTGCCTCCAGTGTCCTCGGATCTCCAGGCCTATCCCGTGCCTTCTATTCATCGGTACAAAACTGTTGCATAACAATGCAGCCTACTGATTTAACCTAGATGCTGGTTAAACAAGACTGGTGTATGCTGGTTCAAGAATATTTAGAAACATCACCTTTAATAAGAATAAAACTGAATCCCCCCCAAAAAAACACAGGAAATGAATAGGTTACTTAACCTGATGTCATTCCATAGTCGTATACAGGTTTTGAATGACGTGAATTGGTGAAAATATTTGTAGGTCTTGTTTGCACTGTTTGGGGCCTTGACCTCAAATGACCTCAAACCTTGGCCAACATGTCTTGATGTGCCAAACTTGAACATGCACTTGCAAGAATAAAATTTAAAAATAAATGATAAACAAAACATTTCATTATGTGTGTTACCTGAATAAGTAGCATCAGCGACAGCCCTGGGTGTGTGTTTACATAAAATTGTTTTGCCTTTGTGCAAGCATGAATGCTTAACCTCACCCACAAAATGAGCTGCAGTGTGTTTGGCAAGAACAGAGATTTTTCAAAGCACAAAGGAAGGGCTGGCCAATAAAGGGTGGCCAGCAAGGCGATGAGAGGCAACTCAATATGTGATTGCCAAGTTGTTTTGTCAGGCTAAGCACACAGAAGAGGCTAAGAAAATGCAGCCGCTGGTGAAGACAACAATATCAACACTCATTAGCATTATTAGCAACCAATAACCATGGTCCTGCCTAACTTTTGATGTCGAGTTTGTTTGACCTCTTGTGGTGAGAAATGAGGAGATCTTAACACGAAACACTGAGCCAAAGAAAACACTTGTCCACTATCAGTGTGTTTTTGACCACTCCACTTGACCTTTCATTCCATACTGAGAGGAACATTTTATTGCCAACACGTTGCATTCATATAACCAATCAAAAATGCATAGAAAACAAATAAAAATAGAAAAAAAATGGGACAATTGGTAACTGTGTTAAAGCTAATAAGGAAGGTCAGATAATTTCATGCTAAAATAATTTTATGAAGAATGTATTAGTTAAGATTGCTTTTGCCTGCAGACTTTGGCATAGGCCTATTGCAAAATCGGAACTTTTTGAAAAGCATAAAAAGCTTTACGCAGGTGTTTTGCTAAAATGCCACATGCTAAAGTGTCATGAAACGCTCGGGAGTACCCAATTGCAGGCAGCGTAAACAAAAAGGTATTTATTATTCAAGAAACACAAAACAAAGACCCACAATGGGGTATAACAGGACAAGCAGAGTAAAGACAGGACGTAGACTAACTATCAATAAACTAAAAATAAACAAAACAAGATCTTTGACAACAGGAGCACGAGTATATGAAACAGGTAAGCATACTCTAGGTACTATACACAGCACACACAGGGTGCTATACAAAGTAATACAAACACAATAACCGAGTACAGGACAATGGAACATGAGGACTTTTTAAAGGGAAGGAAATCAAGAAGGGACAGGTGCGGGGCATGAACTAATTAACAATCAATAACGAGGGATACAAGAGGGTGGGGGCAAAGACTAGACCTGGAGAGAGCATGTGGAAGGCCAAGTGGGCCAAAATGCTTCTCTCCACATTAAACAGGGGATCCTGCCGTGATTCTGCCACAAGATCAAGAAAGACATGACAAGATGAGGCAGAATTATGACAAAAGTGATTCTAAATTTCGCTCAACACCGAGGGATTTCAGGTCAAAATACACCAGCCATGTGTCCTTGTTCACATCTCACACAGGCACCCTCCTCCCTTAGCTATCAGATGTGAAAATTCAGCGTTGATCCAGACCTCTAACACGAGCAGATTAAATGGCCATCTTTCAGCACGTTTTAACCACACCCTTCCACCCTGGAGGAAAAAGAAATAAATAAAAACGCTCCGTCTTGGTTTTATTCCCACGTTAATCCAGGTCTTAACGTTAAGGTCAGTCTGCAGGCTTTAGGTTATCACGGGTAATTTCAGATTGTCCGTTGGTCCACAGTTCTGCTCTTCATTCTGCTAGTCCAGCTATGTAAACATTAGCCCTGGTGTGTTTGAAACAGAAACAGCTTGGTTGGGCCTGACCCCTTCTCCATCTGTCCCAGTGGGCGGCTAAATGGATGGGCTGGGAGTAGGAAATCAGCAGGGAGTGTGGAGGTGTTGAGGTCTGTCATCCTGTTGTTGATGGTCCACACCTGTCTGTTGTTTTTGGGGCTAATCTACAGAGACAAAGACTCTTCATTGACTGTTTACACTACACCTAAAAGTGAATCATTCACTGGGAAAGGAAGGCCTTTCATTTTACCTCACGTAAACTTCACCCAAAAATGAAAATCCTGTCATCAATTACTCACCATCAGATTGTTCCAAACCTGTATAAATTTATGAACTCCATTCAAATTCTCATGTGTAATTGTGTACAGAGACACTGTTCCACACATTTTTGGGAATGTACCCTTGAGCAGTAGGCTGTGAAGGTATGCTTCTGCTGTTACACTAATCACAAGCTTTACCCATCACTTTTATTATTTGCCACCAGGTGTGCTGAAAAATCACTCCGAGAGGCAGTAAGAAATCCCCTGGGTCTTTAATGAAATACAACATACACAAATACCAGCCACAGGGCACTAAACGGAGATCTTGTCTTGAACTTCACAGTGCTGGTTATATCTACATAAGAGGTCTTTTTTCAACAAAGCTTCCTCACAGTTTAGCATAGTCCAGTCACTTTGATGTGACACATCTTTGTTGGGCACAACATTAGGTTGAACCAGTTGGGAAACCTATAGACTGAAGATCGCACAGACAGGGCACTGTGCCAGAGCCGTACACACAGGAACATGATTTTTGCCATTTAAAGACCCCTTCTGGTGTCTTTGTCCATGAGAACCACACACTGTCCTGAGGTTGTCCACTCTGTTTAACACATTTTCCACCACATGGCAAGCACATATTTGTAAAGGTTATCTAATAGGAAACCAAATGATATGGTCATTCATTCACTTTGTAATAAGTCTTGTTAAAAACAAAACATTTTGAGTACTGTATTTGCTTGTTTGTGCAACTCAACGCCATTACTGTGGTGTTGTTTCTATAATATTCTCGCCTACTTTATATAGAATAATATGTAAAATGTATGATTCCCATTTTATCAACTGATCTGACTGATCTCTCCTCAACTATATGCACAATTTGAATTTCATTATCACAAGTAATGTTAAGAATTTGTTAGTCTCACGTAGCCAGACCTTTAGTCTGCCAGTAGAAGGTCTGGACTCTATACCGCAGCTCTCAAACGGCCAAAAGAAGTCGTTTGACAGAGATGTATAGCAACCAATCACAGTTCACTTTGTTCAGCGTCATATTTAGGTTTGTGAAAATGTAATTCAATGACCCTACACTTGTTTAAAACAACAATTCTATGCCGCAAACCTTGCATACTTTCAACAATGCACTGATTAGCATATCTTGATAAAAGCTTATTGTTACCTGTGCAAACACATCAGCTTCCTTCTTGCCATCAGATGGCTTTGCTTTGTTTCCAGTTGGACGGTTAAGGAATGCAACAAATGCATCTCTACAAAATGCATTTTGTGCAGTCAATGTATTTGACATTAAATCTGCTCTATTTTACTCATTTTTATTTTTAAATACTGTCCAGTCTGAAGGAAATTTTATTTAAAATCCATATATTGCATTTAACAAAAGCAATGTCTTTTGCAATCTTTGCATGGTTGAATTTTACTCCATGTAAATTAGGCCTACGGTAATGCCCTAAAATAGGCTACATTTTACATCTTTATAACATGACGTTAACATGTTAGAGGAACGTGAGATTAACCTACCTAGGAAGTGAAAATTAAATTATTGATTTAAAGGGATACTCCAACCAAAAATGAAAAATCAGTCATAAATTACTCCCACCCCAGTTGTTCCAAATAAACGTCTTTGTTCTGTTAAACACAAAGATATTTGAAAGAATGTTAGCAACTGACATTTCTGGGTCACCCAAAGGTGCTCCAGAACTGTTTGCTTTCGTAAATTCTTTAAAATATCTTAGTTTGTGTTTAAAAGAGCAAAAAAAGACAATATTTTTTTCTACTAATCAATGATGGCCCAGAAATGTCAGTTGCTAACATTCTTCCAAATATCTTTGTGTTCAACAGAACAAAGAAATGTATCTAATTTAAATCTAGAAATTGATTTAAGAAAGTTGTCTGGAACAACTTGAGGATGCGTAATTAATGACAGAATTTTCATTTTTGGGTGGAGTATCCCTTTAAGGAAGGACAGTAATTTAAGAAAGCAGAATAAACAGTACAACACAAAAAGCTTAGATACACTGCTTGCTAAATTAAAGGTCATGACCTCATGCTAATGCCTCTTTGACACTGAAGATCTCTCTGGTTGCACCTAAAGCTAAAGACCACATCAGTCACTTGGTTTGACAGAGGCCGACAAGAGTTTATTTTACAGTAAACACGACTGATATTGAGCTTAGTGTATCATGATTTATGCCATGAGGATTTAATCATGTTTTGTCTATTGGTAGACAGCCCTGTGATGTTGCAAGTGAAAATATCCATTAAGACCAAAAGGAAAGCATTTATCGGCTCTGAGATGACAGAATCAAGTGTGTAAAATTTCCTGCACCCACAGAGGTTCACACCCACTCGCTTATATAACTACTTCATGATCCTGTTTCAACAAATGTTAAAATCACTTACAAATAGTGCAGCACAATACACAAATACTTGACAAATAGAAAATTTAGCTGAAAATTGGCAGTTACATAATAAACACCTTTCCCACCTAAAATGTCTTAAATGCCCGTTGGATGTGCATGTGTTAATCAAGTTCTTCCTTTAGGGTAAAATGTGTCTGCTGATTAAATACACAACTGCAGTTTGCAGGATTAAGAAACACCATATAAACACAAAAATCCTCATGCTTAGTTTTCCAAATTATTATAAGGTGCTTTTGTATGTAGTGGGGTTTAATCTAGACCATCATACTTTTAGACTTTTTACATATGAAGTCAAGTTCTAGTGGACTTGGTGTATTTGTCGTGATTTACTAGGGAAGAACCCAATTGCAGGCAGCGGGAGTACAGAGCTAACAAAAAGACTTATTTTGGTAACGCTTTAGATTACGGCCCGCAATGTACCGCATAATTAAACAGGATTTACAGTGTAAGTAATTGTAACAATAATGTACCTCTACAGTACATATCTGTAGATAAAGGGGAACAATATGTAAAATTTGGGGAATAAAGGGGTAAGAGTTGGTAAAATTTAAAAAATATTTATGAGGGAACTGCATGCCATATTAATTTAAAATATCAACATTGATTTTGTACGTTGCACATTAAAACTCATAATAACTCATAATTAAAAGAAATGATTTGTGACCAACAATCCTAAAATCAATCAAATTCAAATTAATCCTAAAGTCAAAAGTCAAATTTACAGTTGACAGACAGCATGCTTCATTCTTGATGTTTTGCTTGCACAAAAACTGAACACATAATTTCCCTTATGTCGTGTTTGCTATAATAATAAAATAAGAACCTTGTACTTAATTAATATCCAAAGTAGTTTATTTATGGGTACATTGCGATTACAAAGATGTAGTGTGTGTTCACGCTAAGATTGATGCAAACTGCAGGTCATGCATACCATGTAATATTAAAATAGTTACCCCTTAGTTTTAAAATACTTAAAGTATAAAAGTTTTTTTGAATTTTCTGACTTCTTCCCCAAACTTTGCATATGGTTCCCCTTTACCTACAGATATGTACTGTAGACGTACATTATTGTTACAATTATTTACACTGTAAATTCTGTTTAACTATGCAGTACATTGCGGGCCGTAATCTAAAGCGTTACCCTTATTTTAATAAACAAAATAAAGACCCACGATGGGGTAAAAACAGGAACACGAAAATAATATACAAGCACAGAACGAAGACTAACTAAACACTAGATTGACAAACACTTGACATGGAGTAAACTAAACTGAACACTTACGAAGACCGACGAAACGGCAACAACAGGAACAGGCAATAACAGCAACATTGGAGGCACACTAGGACGGAGGCACACTAGGACGGTGGCACACTGAACGCAATGCACGAGCACAAGACAATGAAACATGAGGACTATTTAAAGGGGAGCAAATCAAGAGGGAACAGGTGCGGGACATGAACTAATTAACAAGCAATAATGAGACGAAAGGGCGGGAACAGAGACGCGACACCGGAGAGAGGGATTATATGGAAGGCCAAGTAGGCCAAAACTGCTTCTCTCCGCATTAAACAGGGGATCCTGCCGTGATTCTGCCACAAGATCAAGAAAGACATGACAAGATGAGGCAGAATCACGACAGTATTAATGTAATGGCACTAGGGCTGAAACGATTCCTCGAGTAACTCGAGTTATTCGAATACAAAAAAATAATTGAGGCAATTTTTGTTGCCTCGAAGTAGGGTTGGGAATCGTTTCAATTTTATCGATTCCGATTCCAATTCTGATTTTGCTTATCGATTTCGATTCTTATCGATTCCCAGTTTCGATTCCACAGTTGAAGTAAAACATTTAGATATCAACCTGTGTGGTCATTTAGCCTGCTTATTGACTTGTTTGCAAATACTGTATATACTGTATATATTTATGAGCAGCGTTTTGTGTATATTTACACATAGAAATCACTATTTTTCTGATTTATTACAATTTGTATTATAGTTGAACTACATCATGGTTAAACTGCAGTTACTGTAATGCATGGTTAATTTGTGATTTCTGTGCTTTAATGCAAATTCTATAGCTAAACTATGCTTACTATAGTAAAAAATATCGATAATTTTCATAAGGGCTTTTATTGAGATATCAGCAGATCATGCAATGCATGTACTTTTCTGAAAATATGCACACAGGAATTGATAAGAGGAATTCAAATTTTAATCTCAAGTATCCGATTCCTATTCCTTTCGATTCCGATCCGATTCCTAGCCTTTCGATTCCGATTCCAAATTGGAATTGATTTTCAATTCCCAACCCTACCTCGAAGCCTCGTTTAATCCATTTAACTACAGTTCACACGGAGCACTGCGTTTCCCCACGGACCGTTATTACTGACGCACAGCTCGCTAAACTCTATTCATGTTACAGGGCTCTTTTAGTCTGTTCACATGCTCACACGTATTTCTCATGCTGATAAATAAGTGATCGCTTATTGAAATGGTGAACTGCTATTTTACTTGGTTTTAGTCTATTTTGCGAGTGAAACTTGTTTTCCGGCTTCATTGAGTCCATAAAACTAGATGCGCACTAGTGGATGCCGAATCATGTTACTTACACGTTATCTGGCTGTTCTGCATGTGTCTGAGTGAATGAACTGCACAGTTTAACGTGCTACACGCGTGATGCTCATGAATTTGTCTGCGTCTGTGCTGAATGAGGACATGAACTTCACCCCCAGAGTTGCTCTGAGAGTTTATTTTTCACTTACATTTTACTGAAGCTAACGCACTAAAAAATAAGCGTCTTCCGACGACCTGCCAAAATAAAAGTCCGGGTAACTCAGTATTTTTGTCACGGTCTTGTTAGTCGCCCCTTGGTGAACACCTGGAGGTGTTCATTAAGGGGGGGGGGCTCTGTCACGGTCCCACCGTCTTGTTTATGAAATTCTAGTCGTGTGGTGGGATCGGGGCAGAGTCCTTGGGTTTTATGTGGGAAGGCCATGAGATGTTTATGTTTTTACCTCTCATGTGTTTTTCCAGTGTCTCGTCTCTGTTCCCGCCATCTCGTTTCCTCGTTATCCTTCCCTAAGTGTTTGATTACCCACACCTGCCCCGTGTCGTTATCCCTCGTTTGTGTTCCTATATTTACCCTCATGTTTCTTTGTCCTGTGCTCGTGTATTGTGTACTGTGTTCGTTCCATGTATGCCTTGTGCCTCGTACGTATGTTGCTTACCCAGTCTCGTGTCTTGTTCCTGATCCTGTTCCCCGTCTAGTGTTTGTATTTTGTTATTATGTTATTCTTATCATTTTTGACCTTGTTTTGTCGTGCCCCCTCGTGGGAAGTTTTTGTTTTATCTATATATATATTTTCTTAGTTTAGTTTTTCCCCATTGTGGGTGTTTTTGGTTCTGTTTTTTGTTAGTAAAATAAAGTCTTGTGTTAACCCCTTCACCGCCTGCCTGCGCTTGGGTTCTTCCTGCCACATCCGTGACAATTTTTATGTGGACAAATACAGTATATTGCTATTTAATATTAAAAAAAGAAACTAAAACTAATTTAGATAAACTAAATGCATCATGCATAAGCTGAAGTTAGTTGTTTACCTTTGAAATTATTCTTTCTATTTTTATTCATGTTTCATATTTATACACTTGTATTAGGCCTATATTGCATTTTGAATGGAATATGGCAATGGAATGTACTAAATGGGTTTAGTTTTCACAGATATGAATGTATGCAATTTCAGCAATAAATATGTTAATTTTTCTAAAAAGGAAACTAATTAGTTGTTAATTTTAAGAGACCTGTCTTATTTTCTCTTGTATATTTAGTATTGATCTTTAATAAAGAAAACGTACTTATTATCCGAATACCCGATTAATCGATGGAAAATCAGTAGAATACTCGATTACTAAAATAATCGATAGCTGCAGCTCTAAATGGCACTAAACTGCTATTCTAAGTTGGAGCTGATCTGTTCACTATCTTGAGAGTGGTGCATCTCTCAAACAGCTGCTGAACCCATTTTTATAAACCCAAATACCCACCTGTCCATGATCACCCCATTTAAAGCACAACCAACTCTTCTTTCTATTTGATATTAATCAACAAATACAGTAGAAATACAACTTATATAACAAGTGGATAATTTGAAAACATATTGTATCTCATGACTTTGACATGACTTGCACCTTGCCTCAACAATTTTGACTGTACAGAAACACGTTTATTGTGACTATTAAATGGATAGTGGAACACAAAAGAAGATAGTCTGAGAAATGTTTGAGAAAGGTTTTGTGTCCATGCAATGAAAGTCATTGGGGTACAATGCTTTCAAAATATTTTCTTCTGCAGAAGAAAGAAAGTCACAACTGTTTGGAATGCATAAGGAGTAAATTATTTTTTGTCACTTTTTATAATAATTTTGATCATTTTTGTGTGAACTATCCCTGAAAAATGTATTGAACGTGGTGTCGTTAACATAATGCTGTTTGTATTATTTAAAAAGTCATTGGGGCCTGTGCATTACAGCATGTTCAAAGGGCATTATTACTCTGTCAATAACAACATGACTCTAGTTATATAAGCTAAAATGATAAATTACAATAGAAACTAATTTGTAAAAGTGACAAAATATCAGTTTCATATCAGATATTTAATTGTTATCTGTGATTGAGGGGTTCCTTGACAGGCTGTTAACACGCCCTTTCGGCTTCCTCTCCAGGCACTTCCATGCTTGCCTTCAGCCAAGCTGATTTCCTCTCCTTGCCGCTCTCATAGAGGCACAAAACCAAGTCAGAGTGGTGCTCAGGATCAAGACACAAACGCAGAAAACCCTGCCTCAGAACATTGATCAGAGCCCACACAGACCCACAAACAATCCTTCTCTGAAAACAGATACCACTGAGAAGCTATTGTGAAAATAACACAGTTTTTTAGCCTCTTGTCCCAATTTGAAATGAAATTTGCTCTGTCAAGGTTTCATCTTCTGAAAATAAATTCTAGTCTGTATTGGCCTCTGTAAATCTGACCGTTTCCTGATATTTCAACAGTGCTTAGGAACATAAACAGGATAGCTCAGGAGGAAAAGACAGGCGTCGGTGGTAAACGTTATCATCCATTACAGTGGATTTTTACATAAGTTACACATTAGCCTGGGTCAGTAATGTCAGGGTTCCTGTTTAGTGTGTCTTTGTTTCCTCTCTTGTGTTGATGTTTTTGTTTCTTGTGGCTTTGTTTCTTCTCTTGTGTAGGTGTTTTGTTTCTTTTGAGCACATGGTGTGGTTACAACCTGCAATGCGTTTTCTTGTGATTGTAGTGTGACCACGCCCCCTCGTTACCCTGTTGTCTCCTCGTTATTGTTTCAGTCCCCTCACCTGTCTAATCAGTGTCTCATCTCTCTCCACTCCTGTCTCTCATTTGCTTTATGACTTTCACCTGGCGTTACTGTTGTTTTCTCTCACCCCTCCTGTTTCTCGTTTGGGTTCTGATTTCCTCTCCTTATATTCCCTTCTGTTCTACTGTCCTGTGTCAGATTGTTGCACGTTACCTGTGTGTAATAGCCTGTGTTTGTTGCAGGCGTTTCCTGATCTGTCCTAGGCTTGTCATAGTAAGAGCTTAGTTTTCCCCTCTAAGTTCGGGGTAGTCTTCTAGTTAACTTTCTGGAATTATTCCTATAGTCCAAGTCTTCAGTGCCTAGTTCTCTTGTTCTCAAGCTCTGTTTTCCAATAGTTCCCGTTGGCGTCCCGGACCTTCCTGCTCTCTACACTCCGGCAATCACTTCACCAGCGACCACCTCTCTCTCGGCAAGAATTGGTCAGCGGGTCGAGGGTTCTGCCCGCCGTGTGTTCCCCCTTCGTGAGACAGAATCTCCCGGACTCTGTCTACTTCAGATTCTTCCGTGAGTGCCGTTGGGTCGAGTCCACTCCCCGCGGACTCACGTGGTTCCGAGGCCGGTGTCTCTTGTTGGATTCTTGTGGAAACTTTTCAATAAAAACCTATTAATTTCCATAAGTTCAAGAATTGAGTCTCTGTTCACACACAGTCATGACACAGTAAATTGTAGACACAGATGCCGCTTTGAGCACTTTGGCCCATTAATGTCATTGTCACCGCCATATTGGTGATGGCAAGCCTAGAGCATCTAGGTCCCAGTGCTAAAAGATGCCGGACACGAACCGCATCATGAAAGTCAAAATAAGTCATATGTCTGTGTTTTCTTGGCAATCTGCACGTACGTAGTGCTGTAGTACTCGAGTCTGGTCTCGGACTCGAGTCTGGACTCCAGTCGTTTTTTTATGATCTCGGACTTGTCTTGGACTTGGACTTGTCTTGTCTTGGACTTGGACTGGTATTTGCACCCTGACATGGTCATTGGTCTCGCCGAATGTTCTAATCGGTCTCGACCGAGTCCAGCGATATGTTTTCTTTTCTCCTTCAAAACAAAACATTGATAGAGCATGCTTCTTGTGATCTGAAAACGAATGATCCGAAAACTGTTGCCGGCTCTCGACTCAAGAGCCGCGTCAATACATAAGTTCTCTCTTCACACAGCAGTTCAGTTCAGTGCGTGCTTTTGGTGTAACTAAATTACTCTGGTATATTGGTTCAAGTCCTCGGGACTGTCATGCATGCCAGAAAGTAAAGAACTGAATTAATCTATGGGTAACGTTAAGTGTTTATGGGAGACGCTAAACGCGAACAATTCAGGTGAACTGGTTCGACCGGTTCACTTAAAATAAAGAACCGGTTCAAATGAACGATTCGTCCACGGCGCGAACTGAACAGCATCAATCATTCATCAGGCAGGATGTCAGCGAGCAGCGGCATAATAAAATTTGGTTTTACAAACCATAAAGAATTTATCGACAGTGCGCTTAAAAGGAAACTTTTTGCAACAAAACTTTCTCTGAAACCTGTGGGACAACATCCAATTTCGTAAGACACCTGCAAAGGCATCACAAAGAGAGGTACGTTAATGCACGAGGCTGAATCCAGCTTCTTATTCGCAGCTTCGTATTGACGCTATCCGCTCCAACTTAAAAGACGCGACTCTTTAATTTTACGGTTTCTTGTTCACGCTCAGTTTAGGGAACGTCTCGATTTTCTCTTATTCGCTTTTTTTGCTTTTGTGTCTAAAAAAGAGCAATGAACAGTTTCTAAATATTAATAACACTGTGTGTATGTGTGTGTTCATGTTTGTATATCCCGGTGGGGACCTAAACCTGAATGCACACCAACACATGGGGACTCGTGTCACCGTGGGGACCAAAATTGAGGTCCTCATGGGCAAAAAAGCTAATAAATTGTACAGAACAATATTTTTTTCAAATCTAAAAATGCAAAAAGTGTTCTATGATCTTTAGGTTTAGGGGTTGGGTTAGGGGATAGAATATACAGTTTGTACAGTATAAAAAACATTACGCCTATGGACTGTCCCCACGGAGATAGTAAACCAGACATGTGTGTGTGTGTGTGTGTGTGTGTGCGTGTGCGTGTGTGCTTTACATTAAAATACAGGTTGACATTTCTACTCTAGCATTTTTAAGTTATGGATCCATGAAGTTGGCATATGTGTCAATACTGTTCAATGAGACATTGCACTTAAGGCCCATTTTGAGGGTCTTTATCTCAGTTGTCTTTGAGGGTGCTTTAAAAATGTCAAAGGTAGGTTATACCCAGTGTCCTTGGCTACCACCATGCAGAAAAGTGAACAGTTTTACTGTAGCATTTTAAAGTTATGGACCCATGAAGTTGGCATACGTGTCAATACACTTCAATGGGTCAGTGCAATTTTAAGGTGCTAAGTCTCAAGAACCCTTAAGGGTGCGTTGAAAGTTTCTCATTGGGGTTATATCCAGTGTCCGTGACTACCAACAAGAAAAAAAGCAGACATTTTTACTGTAGCATTTTAAAGTTATGGACCCATGAAGTTGGCATATGTCACCTTACTGTTCAATGGGCCGTTGCTCTTATGGGCTATTTGAGGTGCTACATCTCAAATACCTTTAAGGGTGCGTTGAATGTTTCACATTGGGGTTATACCCAGTGTCCGTGACTACCACCAAGCAAAAAAGCTGACATTTTTACTGTAGCATTTTAAAGTTATGTACCCATGAATTTGGCATACGTGTCAATACACTTCAATGGGCCGTTGCTCTTATGCCCAATTTGAGGTGCTACATCTCAAATACCTTTAAAGGTGCGTTGAAAGTTTCGCATTGTGGTTATACCCAGTATCCTTGACCACCAACAAGCCAAAAAGCAGACATTTTTACTGTATTATCTTAAAGTTATGTACCCATGAAGTTGGCATATGTCACAGTACTGTTCAATGGGCCGTTGCTCTTATGCCCAATTTGAGGTGCCACATCTCAAATACCTTTAAGGTTGCGTTGAAAGTTTCGCATTGGCGTTATCCAATGTCCTTGACTACCAACAAGCCAAAAAGCAGACATTTTTACTGTAGCATTTTAAAGTTATGGACCCATGAAGTTGGCATGCGTGTCAATACACTTCAATGGGTCAGTGCACTTATGGGCAAATTTAAGGTGCTACATCTCAATAACCTTTAAGGGTGCGTTGAAAGTTTCTCATTGGGGTTATACCCAGTGTCCATGACTACCACAAAGCAAAAAAGCAGACATTTTTACTGTAGCATTTTAAAGTTATGGACCCATGAAGTTGGCATGCGTGTCAATACACTTCAATGGGTCAGTGCACTTATGGGCAAATTTATGGTGCTACATCTCAATAACCTTTAAGGGTGCGTTGAATGTTTCATATTGGGCTTATACCCAGTGTCCTTGACTACCACCAAGCAAAAAACAGACATTTTTACTGTAGCATTTTAAAGATAAAAAATGAGCTATTGCATTAAGTACTTTTGCATGTATATGTGAGAATGCACACACACACATACAACTTTTCCAAAACGCTTAAATACCATTTTACCTACCATTGTTTTGGGGCGGTCAAAAAACATGAATACATAACCTTTTAAAAACACCAAGAATAAACATTGGACCAGTTATTGTAAGACTTTTCTACTACACTATTTGTTACTTAGCACCTTAAGAAATAGTTATCTCTTACAATTTCACTCCAAGCACAAGCAGGTGTACCAACACACGCACACACACACGCACACACACACACACACGCACACACACACACACACACACACACTATAATACTGAAGGTTCTTGAAAAATATATTTAACATTCTACATAGTAAACAGTCAACTTTTCAGCACCCTGGACAGAAATCATGGCAAGCCTTTAGCATTTACATTGAAAGGAACAAATTACAAAATATTTTAATTTTTTACCGATAGATACCTTAGGATAGCCTCAATGGCAAGCACAGAAAAGTCGGACCCAAGAGCAGATGAGATATCACAAAATCTTTGAGTCAATAAGGGGATAAAGCAAAGGGTAAACTCAAAAGAAAGACCGAGCCGGGCTCAAAGAATCCACTGGGCGAGGCAGAGAGGAATTCAGGCAGGCAAGGGGTCAGCTGAGGTGGGTACAGTGTCCAGGACAGAAGGCAGGCTCGTATAGTCCGAAGCAGGTAAGGGTCAATCGAGGCGCAGACAGAGCCCAGGGGGGAAGAGCAAGCTCATCATCCAATCTGGTGGAGGTCTAAATGGTGTGGAGAGATCCGAGTCCGAGCGGCCGAACAGTCCAGGTAACTCCAACAAAGGGCAAAGAAAATATCGAACTACAACTAGAAGAAAACTAGATTAATAAGGTACACAAAAATTACGAACTAGACTCAACAATAAGGAGCGAAGCAAAATAATCAATGCAACAGCCATGAGAGAGAGAACAAGACGGGAATATAAAAGGTACAGTAAAAATGTCTGTTTTTTTGCTTGGTGGTAGTCAAGGGCACTGAGTATAACTCTCATGTGAAACTTTCAACGCACCTTTAAGGGTTCTTGAGATATATCAACTCAAAATGGCCCATGAGTGCACTGCCCCTTTGAAGTGTATTGACACGTATGACAACTTCATGGGTCCATAACTTTAAAATGCTACAGTAAAAATGTCTGCTTTTTTTGCTTGGTGGTAGTCAAGGACACTGGGTATAAGCCCAATGTGAAACTTTTAACGCACCCTTAAGGGTTCTTGAGATATATCAACTCAAAATGGCCCATGAGTGCACTGCCCCATTGAAGTGTATTGACACGAATGCCAACTTCATGCAGGGCTCTAGACTAACTTTTTGCACTGGTTGCACTGGTGCGCCTAACTTTTTTTCTTAGGTGCACCAGAACAAAATCACATTTAACATCACAGTTTTACAAGTTCACTTTTTTTTAAATCGCTGTCCATATAGGCAATATTGACTTGTAAATGATTAACTAACAATCTGGTCAACATAAAGTTCTTTATTTGAAGCACAATTCTACAAGAAAGCGGGGCTCTAGACTAACACTTGAGAGAGGTGGCACTGGTGCTACCAAGTTATTCAGTTGGTGGCACCAGCCCTTAATTTGATAGCACCAGAGTCGTGGGGTGAGGTAAGAAAAAAGAATCACTAAAACTTTTTTAAAATGTGTTTAATACATTAATAAATCAATTAGAAATTAATACAATCATTGTTTATGATTGAATTATTTTTATTGTATATGTAAACTCTCTTTCAACACTTTACCATATTTAAAGCACATCTTTCTTAAAGCTTATCTTTCTTTATTTGTTGTGAACGACTCCTATAAGAGAACACAATTCCTTTAATATCAGTGAGTGTTTTTGGGCCCGTCCGTTGTTGTTTGATGAACATTATAAACAGGATCTTTATTATGGCTGCTTCCCTTTAGAGCTCGCGCAATATTCTGGAAACGTGTTTTGTTTCCCAACTCTTTGGTCACGAACAAACTGAATACCTTTACAAGGTTTCTTGTTAATATGGAATTTTTAGTTTATTTGTGTTAATATGTGACCCTGGACAACAAAACCAGTCTTATGGGTCTTATTTTTACATAATCTGAAAGCTGAATAAATAGACTTTCTATAGATATATGAGTTGTTAGAATAGGACAATATCTGGCTGAGATACAACCGTTTAAAACTCTGGAATCTGAGAGCGCAAAAAAATCAAAATATTGAGAAAATTGCCTTTGAAGTTGTTAATCAGGGGCACTGTGGCAGACCATCCACTCACAAAAATAAAGTTTTTATATATTTAAGGTAGGAAATTGACAAAATATCTTCATGGAACATGATCTTTACTTAATATCCTAATGATTTTTGGCATAAAAGAAAAATCGATAATTTTGACCCACACAATGTATTTTTGTCTTTTACTAAAAATGTTCCCATGCTACTTAAGACTGGTTTTGTGATCCAGGGCATTATGTCCGTTTCAGAGTAAGAAGGCGTGAAAGACAACTCCGTTTAGTATTTTGTGTTCTGACTCTCTGGGCGCGCGCATATCTCAAACAACCCGCGAGACCTTAAGGCTTTTAGTGATTATTCTTCATGAAAGCTGCATCGATACACGTTTGGCTTCTATCAATAGCGACTAACAAATAAATAGTATTTAGCGTGATGTATAACGTTTTGCATGCTTTGCAGTATTGTTAAAAATCTTTATACAATAGTTCAGTGCTTAAAGTTTAAACACGTGTTTCCTGCATTAGCTTCACATGCATACAATACTTGCAACACATTTTGTTATCTTTGCTGTTTTGTACCTTAGCAGGGGAAATTCTTGTATTCTGCATATTTATTTAAGTTGCAAGATAGAGCGCTTCACTCGTCTGCTCTTTCTGTCCTTCGCCTCTTACCCGTAACCCGCGACTTACGTCTTTGGGGGCGGGGCACTGATAGATAAGCGAATGGTTGAAGGAGGGGAGACGAAAATGAGTGACTGAATGCGCAGCTTGCGCAATATAACATTTCTGCGCATTAAATTTGTAATACGCAAAAATTATATATTGATCAGTTTGACAGTCGCACCGGTGCGACCATTAAGAAAAACTTGTCGCACTGGCAGGAAAATATGTCGCAAAATGAGACCATTTAGTCGCAGTCTAGCGTGTCAGAGCATTGGTTATGATTTTCGGACAGATCAGGCCTTAACTTAACATTCTTAACGAAAAAGTTGTCAATCGTTCTTTTCATCTTCTCTCATCATCCGCGGCTATATCCACTCTGTTTATCTGACGGGCCTAGGCTACTCACCTCTCTGTCCGACAGCAGCACAGCATTTTCAAACGTACACACACGTACAGAAATATCTGGACCACGGCCAATCAGAGGGGGTCCGCCCTTCACTATCTCTGATTGGTTTAGACCATGATATGGGCCTAATGTGTCTGCTGTTGAACCACAGGGAGACTTTCGCAGAGACTTTTTTTCCCTCGAATGGCTGGTCGCACCAGTGCGAGCTCAGATTTTTTTTAGTCGCACCATTGAGAAATTAGGTCGCATGTTATGGAGCCCTGTCATGGGTACATAACTTTAAAATGCTACAGTAAAAATGTCTGCTTTTTGTTTGGTGGTAGTCAAGGAGACTGGGTATAACCCCAATGTGAAACTTTTAACGCACCTTTAAGGGTTCTTGAGATATATCAACTCAAAATGGCCCATGAGTGCACTGCCCCATTGAAGTGTATTGACACGAATGCCAACTTCATGGGTCCATAACTTTAAAATGCTACAGTAAAAATGTCTGCTTTTTGCTTGGTGGTAGTCAAGGACACTGGGTATAACCTACCTTTGAAAATGCTAGAGTAGAAATGTCAACCTGTATTTTAATGTAAAGTAATTAGTGCATGTAATTAGCCAAGAGCACCATATGTAATCAATAACTAGTATATTGAATGGTACATTGAACTGTTGTCACATCGTTTTGTCTTTGTATAACTATAATAACTATAAACCAGAATCATAACGAGAAAACAAAAACATAGCATATAAATACATAAGATGTAAGAGGAAAAGTTAATTACACATCTACAGTTTAATACTGCATAATAAAACGGTTCATACTGTGCATTTTACAAACATAAACATAATTTAAACTGTTCTGCCAAAGTGATATTGAGAATAGTAAGGGGAGGAAGTGATGAGGGTTCCTCATGAAGTCCACTATCATCTCAAAGGGCATTCAGCTCAGGCTTGTTATGCCTGCACCAGACAGCCAGCAGAGCAACCTCTCTTCACGCACGCACGCACAGTGTTATTAATATTTAGAAACTGTTCATTGCTCTTTTCTAGACACAAAAGCAAAAAAAGCGAATAAGAGAAAATCGAGACGGTCCCTAACTGAGCGTGAACAAGAAACGGGAAAATTAAAGAGTCGCGTCTTTTAAGGTGAAGCGGATAGCGTCAATACGAAGCTGCGAATAAGAAGCTGGATTCAGCCTTGTCGTTAACGCCTTGTTTCAGAGTTAGCATTGCATTTGAGTAGGCTATTTTGATAAGTTTAGAAAGTAGGGCTTAAAGATAAGATTGATCATAGTTTTATTGTCATTGCGATATGAACATGTTATTTAAGTATGGGCACCGAAACGTGCTTTTAAACGAGCCGTGGGGCCTCTGCTCTTTCTGGCAGCTCTTCTATCGAACACGCACGCGCACACACTGTAACGGCGGGCCAGACAACGTTACCCGAATTGAAACAGATGGCCAAGAGGAGAAGGAAAACACGAGTCCATTAGATAGTCGTTTGACAAACTTTTATAGCGGTTCGCACCAGCACTCCTGTTACACACATATAAAGGAGCGAGTCCAGAAACGGAAAACAAAAACCCTCTGGTACCGTCACAAACAAAAGAAAATAACGTACACACGTTGTCAGCGGTAGAGCTAGAGCGACCATCACTCTCCTTCACCTCTCTGCGACTGCGTGTGCTCACACAGGAGTATAGTCTTCCAGCGTATTAAAGGCACATGCACACCTTAAAACATTATGTGGCCGTTACAACACACACACACACACACACACACACACACACACACACACACACACACACACACACACACACACACACACACACACACACACACACACAAATGTGTTAAAAAGTTCCTTATAAAAGTGTGTGGGGGGGTTTGGACTCTGGGGGGACACTAAGTCATAAATTCAAGAATGGGAACATATTCAAGTGTTTGCTGGTTATTTGTTACATTTTCTATTGGCAGAATAGTATGTTACACTTCAATACAAAAAAATGTGAAGTTACACGGCGACATCGGAGCAAACCGAACGTTTTTCACAGTCAGTGTGTGGTGTCAGGTATCCTAAAACCTTATCAACACCTGGGAACCCTGCTGTTGTAAAGACATATGGCTTTAATAGGTGAATTAATTGCAGGGAACATCATTGAGCACACCTTCCCTGATGCCACTGTGAAGGTTATTTGCGTAATCATGGCTCTGCAGTTATAACATTAAAGAAACAGCAATCCTCACCAACACACATGTGACATTTCATTGCACAAACGAAAAAACCTCTTTTCTTTGAAAAGAAAACCATCCTGCCACTGTCTTCCTAAACATTATGACATACCATTGATCGCTCATAAACTTTCTACAGTGGTGCTGTAACCATGTATAACACACACATGCAGAAGGCTTTGGACCTCACCGAAAAGTTGAAAACATAGCGGTTCACCCACCCGGCTGCAAGCAGGAGTTTTTCAGTTGAAAGCATGTCAAGACATTTTGCAAACTTGAATCATGTAAAAACATAATTGTATTAATATGTGATTATGCAACTCTAAATTAAGATCTAAAACAAGTCAGCATTGTGTTCAAATACGAGGATGTTTTTTTAAATACATAAACAGTTTACCCTGAGGTAGAGGAGTGTCTAATGCATCTGATTGTGATAAAAGCTGCATGATTGGGTGGAGGTGAGTTGTGGAGATACACCTACAAGTCCATCTTTCACTTCTTGATAAGTGCCATCTGGGGGTGGAAGGTATTGCCATTTGCTTGGAGTCGTGAAGAGACGATGAGTAGAGTGTGTAGACCAAACACTTCAAATTTGCCACAATTATATAAAATATATTTAATTAAACAGTCACCTTTAGTTAGCTCAATTTTGTGATAAAAAAATTCACAATGCACACTACAATGCGCATTGTAAAAAGGAATAGCCTACCTAAATAATAATAATAGTGATGAGGCATAATTTCGTTTCATATTTCAATGTATCATTTCATATTTTAATTGCATATTTATATGTTTATAAATTTATGTTTAAAGCACAATATAATAATGCATGCATTTATGGTATATCTGAGCTTATTTTATATGAATGAACGGTGACAATAAGGTTGTATTTGTTAACGGTGGTAAGTGCATTAGCTAACATTAGTTAGCAATGTTTTTCAGCGTTTATTAATCCCATGCCTTAACTAATTGTTAACAAATAGAATGTTATTGTAAAATGTTAAACATTTATTAAATAAAAATAGAAAATTTTAAATAAAATATGATAAATTGGACACCCTATTGTAGAAAGAGCCTTGTTTATGTTGTGATATACTTGAAATCACTGAGGCACTAAAGGAAAGACATTTTATACACACTCCTGCTTAAGACATCTGGAGACCTGAAACACTCAAGCAACCGCTTGAGGCACATGTATATACAACCCATGAGTTCTGCACCTAAGAAACGTGTTTCCCATTTTACAATTAAAACTGGGTAGACTTTAGACAGAGCAAATTTTAAAGGCCGACTGCTAGTTGTGTAGCAAACAACACATCAGAGCAGAAAATGTGAGGCTATAAAACAAGCAGATCACCTGACAAGGCTACAGGAATGAATCAAACACCAAGCACCTGATATTTAAGAAAGTGCAGCTGCTGTGTTTTTGTCTAACTCTTTATCCTCCTGCAGTTTTGTACCATGAGCAACATGAGCTGTCAAGTCTAAGGACGCTCATCTATACTGAATCATAACTACCCGTTATGACCTTCAGCTGACAGAGCCGCGCTAATGAAGGAGTTCAAGGTGTTTGTGTTGTAAACATACCTGAGAAGAGAACTCTTGTGCTGTGCAAAAAATCCAGTGTGAGGTTTTTTCAACAATGAAATGGTTGTAATGATGGGTAAGAACAAAGAGTTTTATAGAAGGTGAGGTATAATCCCTTCATCTGTTTTCCTGAAGGCTATTCATGTTAAGCAGAGTATTGTAGTGCCTGTAGAATAATTGATGGGGAGGACGCATTCCCCAACCACATCATTTCAGCATGAAGTCACAGGGAAAACTTTTATAGTTTTTTTTTACTAACGAACGCATCACTAGTACTGTAGTGCATACTTGAGCAAACCCATAACCCTAGGACAGGGGCGCAACTGCACATTTTCGGAGGGGTATGCAAGATCAGTTTTGGCGCCCGGTTTTGGGTTTCACTTATATAATCTAGAATTTTGACATTTAGCCTAATACCTTTAATAAAAAAGCTTGTCCAGTTTTAAACAATAAAACTTCTTTAAATATCCCAAATATAAGTAGCAATCGAGTTGTAGCCCAGATGTGCTGGTGAGGAAATATATCAAGTGAATAATAAACTTATTTTGATCTTCAAAGTTAGACATTTAGATTATTCCCTTTTCTTCAACAAAAAGTATTATTAACATTATACATTATTATCAAAATGAATAAGACGTATGACATGATATACTCGCGTTGTATAAACAACAGGTCTTTGTTTTTTCCCCACTTACTTTAATGCTTCGTTTGTGGTTCATTAATATTTAATGAAAACACAACAATAAAATAGTAACCTATGTTAAACATACTTTTACTGAAACTTTATAATTAAACCTTTATTGAAAAATGAAATAAGATGGGTAACATACATTTAGCCTAACACAGCTAAATAAAAGATCTTGGGATTTTCCCCTTACTGTAATTTTTTTTAGTTTGTGGTTCATATTTTTACGCAATCTCCAAGTGCTCTGTGTATGGAGACGACGCGTCAGCTCGTGCTGTTTGCAGAAGATGCATCTGCTCCCGTTATATGAAGAACACGGGCCTGACGTTCAAATTGCACAGCTCGCGTCGTATGGGGAAAGACGCGTCTGACGTTTAACGAAGAGCCCAACAACTAGCTTATATGCATGATAGTGGGAGACTTAACAGCTTTAACAACCATCTCAGACTCTCCCAAATGTAAAGCTCATTCACAAACATCAGCGCCGGCGCTATGGTGGGGCATTCGAGGGCCGCGCCCCCCCCTAGCGGTCATTGATGCCCCTCCTTCCACAGGCCATGGCGTGGCCCAAAAAATATCCCTTTTAGTTATTCTTTTAATATTAAATGTGCAAACTGTAACTTAAATGAAATAAAATGAAATGAACGGGGAAAACGCATAATTTTGGTTGTTCATGACATAGGCTTGGTCATCATTGGTCAATGCTTATTGGTCGCTGAGTAAACTTGTTACATTTGATTTGCAGCGCGCAGAATCCTTTTAAAGTTGTCCAGCTTGTCCAATAGGCTACTTGCTGCCCGAATGCGTACCTCAGTTATGTCAGCGGTCCTGTCCTGTTACTTAATGTTGTCCAGGGCCAGGGATGTTTTTGATGATGGTGGAGGCTGGTGTTGTCTAATGTTTATAACCAGTGGTAGGTCTACTTAATTGTTTTCTGGAAGTGCATAAACTGTTGAGAGGTGGATAAACTATTTCTGACATGTGTTGCGGGAATATGGGCATTGTCCCTTTAAGAAGCATGGGGTTTGTAGTCCTGGCTGTACTGAATGATGGGAAAAGTAGTGCGGGTGCGGGCTATTCACGTATGTGAGAGAAAAGTAGCAGACGGAGAAAAGGAGAGTAAGCTGCTTTAGAGGTTTTGTTGTTTTCTTTATAAATTCGTGAAACCACCAGGGAGTTCAAGTGATTGTCAAATGGTATAGTGATGGATGGAGCTTTCGCTGACGAGATTAAACAACGTGCTTCGTAATAACTTTGTCGGCTCATCATTGTGAGAAATGGACCAGAGCAAACTGTTACAGCTAACATTATCTGCGATCGGAGAGGCGGATTAACAAAAAGGTAACACATGTCGGAGATGGGTAAACTGCATTTATTTGCGTTTAGCCTCCACTACAGCCCTCCGCTGTGTGTGACTGTGCTGGAGTAGAGAGAGGGCATAACTTTACCCCACCCCATTTCTGCCTTTTATTATCGTCTTCGTGTGTGTGACTGAGTAAACTGTGTGCATACTATAGGGCTACCACATAGCCTCGACTAAGTGACATGATATGGAATTTAACAAGAATAAACGAAATTAGCAAATAATAATTAATAAAAAAAAAACGTGTTTCGTTTTTTATAGCATTTCTGCTGTGTTGGACTTGACTATGATGTCGCCACTGCGTCAAAATATTTCTCAAACGGCAGTGCCCCCCCCGCCGATGACCCAATGCCCCTCCAGTAGATCTGCTCTGGCGCCGACTCTGACAAACATAGATTTCTTTTACAAGCGACAGAGGTATTGGAGGTGAACTGTTACGTTAATATATCATATACTGCAGTGGCGTCGCACCCGTGGGGGATGTGGGTGTTTTTTCCCGGGTTCAACATCCGCACTTTTTCTGCAGTTTTGCACAAACGCCTTACAGCAGTCGCTCCTCCGTTTCTCTGGCCGCTCTGTGTCTGCGCTCGCTGCGGCTGCCTTCTCTCCCCTCCCCATCCCCTCCCCTCCCTATCAAACATGACACCACCGGCTTTGAGTGTGACCGGCTGATGATTGGCTGTTCTGCCTTAAGTCCCGCCTCTCTTGGTGTGTTAGATTTATCGGTCAGCTCATGCTGAGGAGGCGGGAACTTATGGTTATGGTTATTTACATCTCCCTTTTCCAGGTACTTTGAATGAGTGTTTATGCTTTCGACGTTTTTAAATAAGCTTGATATGTGTTTGGGAAGATGTTCTGTTTATGTTTTGTTGACATGTCGAGTGTTTTCTGTATTATATTTCGTTTTTTAGACTAATGCTAATTGCTAATTGGGATATTGTTCAGCAGCTAGCTAAATTCGGTTATGTATGTGGCATGCAATGTATAAAGTAACTGTGATGAAGAAGGCAGGGAATTGACAAGGAGGAGGGACAAATTGTCATTGTTAAGCAGTGTATTTATGGGTTTATTGCCAGTGCAATTGATTTTGATATTTTGAGCATTGTTTGTTGATTAGCTGAATACTTTTGTGGATACTTACCTGTTGTGTTTGATTGTACCTGTTGGGGAGAAAAAAAGTGAGAAATGATGTTATTGTTTGCATACCTGTTGAAGAACTATGAAAGAAAGTATATATTATTTTAATGTTTTAAAACAGTAAATTGTTACATTATTTATACCACCAGAGAAAAAGCTTTGTGTGGGCGTTTTTTTTGTTTGTTTTTTATATCTCCCCATTTCAAGGCGCAAGTAAGCAAAATTTAGCAGTCTCAGTCACAGTCCTGTCAGACCCATGTCACTATCAAGCTTACCACCGAGTGTGTTTTTATACTTTTCTAGTATCACTCATTTAAATGCGAAGCTTTTTATATCTTGTATGTTATACCTTTTGTACGCTTCTGTTATTGTATTCATCGTTTTTATTGTTAACAAACAAACCACATCCATCCCCCGCACTTTTGAAAAGCTTGCTACGCCCCTGCATATACTATGATATGAACTAGCCATGAAATGATATACCAATAGATATTTATTAACTTGGACATTGTTTTTGATTGTTGTCTTGGATTTTAACAGCAAACAGCACGAGTCAATTTACTTGTTTTTCATTTTCTTGTTCTGTTCTGCTCCTCCTTTCTTTGCTCGATCCATTTGGTCATGTGACTGTCACAGAGTGAGTAGTTGACATAATAACTTGATTTAAATAAAATATATTTGTTGAACTCGTTTAAAATGCTAGAC
The DNA here is from genome assembly GCF_024868665.1 of Triplophysa rosa. Lineage (NCBI taxonomy): Eukaryota > Metazoa > Chordata > Actinopteri > Cypriniformes > Nemacheilidae > Triplophysa > Triplophysa rosa. Next base: position 2,183,769 of record NC_079902.1, read on the forward strand.
AAAGGTTCAACTAAAACGTTTTATATAATTACTTTTTTCGCTATATTTTCCATTATTTATAATGTTTTATTTAAAAAATCTTTAACTAATATTTTGGCACAATGGTGCCCCCTCTTGTGCGGCGCCTCTATGCACCGCATATACTGCATACCCCATTTTTGCGCCACTGATTAAACGTTCTCCTGCACTTTTGACTATGGACATAAATCATTTTTAAGACTGTGGGGTTTTTGATGAGCAGAGGTGTGCTAGTGCTTTTCTAAAGTCATTGCAGAGGTTTTGGTTAGCAAAAAATAACATTTCCATGGACTAACACTTGCTTCTGATGTACATAGGGCTCTGAGTAGAAAGTTGGCATTCTGACCTCCTTAAGTGACCACATCATTAGAAAATGAAAAACTGCTTTTTAAAGGTCCAGCGTGTAGTGTTTTGGAGGATCTATTGACAGAAATGCAATATAATACACATAACTATGTCTTCAGATGTGTATAAAGACCGTAGATAATGAAGGGTTATGTTTTTATTAGAATGAGCTATTTCTATCTACATACTAGAGATGCACTGATTGCAATTTTCTTTGCAGATTCCGATTTTATTACAAGTGAAACCTGCCGATTCCGATTTTTGCCGATTCTGATTTTCTATCCACAAACTATAATTGACATTATACTGTATATAAAACCATATGAACTTTTCTTCAATACACATTTTTTTATTTTCATTGAATAAATGATTGAACATTACAATTTCCCCAAATTTCCCTAAATGCAGTTCTCCAAGCTGCATTAAATTACAGAATCTTCTCTTTCCCAAACAACTCTTAAATTGAATAACTCTGTGACTGAAAAGAAGTACAAATAATAAAATAAAATATAACTAAACATGTCACTTAATTTACATTTTTCATTTTTGTTCTCTTCTCACAAAAGTCTAAGATAACAATAAAATACTTCAACTTTATTCTCGTTTGTTTATGAAATTAACATTGCTTTATTTCATTTTTTCTGAAATGTAAAATAAATTGTTTTTATCTTGTTTCTGTAGGATTAAAAGAAGTGGGTTGATTTTTGCTGCAACTTAAATAAAAAAGTTTAAAAAAATCTTATGAGTGAATTCTACTCTAAAGATGTATATGTATTTGCAGTTTTTTGTGTTAGTAAAGAACTCAATCAGATATATATCACATATATTGGTTGATTTATTCATTTTTTTATATTTTGAATTTTTAAAAACAAGTAAAAGACAAGGAATCAGGTTGAATGGAATTTACGTTTGTTTTACACAGAGTGAACGACTTCAACATGAGTTTAGCATGTGTCAGAGTTTAGCATGATGCTAATAGCATCACTGTTGGCATACATACACCATGTAGACGGAGCAGCGAGAGATGAACTACAGTGCACCTTTTTGTCTGTTCAGTACATGATACGTGTGCACGCGCGTGCAGTCAGCAGATATGAGAGATGCGCGTCAGTCAGCAGAGACTCGCGGTCCGGTGGACACACATGCGAGTATAAACGAGCCGTGAAAGACAGGCTGTGCGCGTGAACGTTTACATGTTTACTTGCGGCTTTGAGTGTACTGACGGCTGTGACGTTCTTGCCTGCATCACGGGCAACAGAAGATCGGCTTGGAATTGGCGAGACGTGAGACTGACCGGCCGGTCACCGGTCGGGCCGATCATACGAAAAACCGGCCGATTACGATCTCTTGCCGGTCAATCGGTTCACCTCTACTACATACTTCCATCTACGTCCCCTTACATGGACGTCGCCATTTTGTTTCTACAGTAGCCCTAAATGGACAAACATCTACAGAGTGCGTTTCGTAAATACTTCGGCAAAAAAGCGAAAACAAGATGACATCTTTGTTCTGTGCAGCCACCATAGTGCTTTGAAAGGGAAGGGTGAAGTGAGCCGTTGGTTGCCATTCGCAAGCTCACCACTAGATGCTGCTAAAATCTAAACAATGCTCTTTTAAATGAAATGTCACTTGCATGAATCAATTTCCTCTTTTTGTTCCAACACTAGTGACCCAGATAGCACAATCCATCTGGTTTACGTCTATTTGACGTCTGCATTTACATCTGCAAGACATCTTAAATACATAGTTTGCATATCTGCAATACGTCTCGGAGACGTCTGAACATCTGTAATACGTCTGCTAAAGATCTGGAGATCTGCTGCTTAAAAACATCTGCTAAACATCTTTGAAAGAGCTGTTGTACATCCATTCTAAATCATAAACATCTTACAGACATTTTCTAGATGTCTATATGACGTCTGACAGCAGACATCTCTGAGACGTATTGCAGATGAGCAAACTATGTATTGTAGATGTCTTGCAGACGTCAAATAGACGTAAACCAGATGTATGTGTGCTATCAGGGGAATAGCCTCTGTCAAGTCTAGACTGATAACTAAGGGAGTTTCCAAAAATCCACTTTATGCACTATTCAGGGATGCCCCGAAGATACCAGAGCATGACAAACAAAGCCCTGGTCCAGCCATATCTTCCACTTCGTGGGCCACACGTTACTGAGCAATGATATCTGTTCAACATGTTTTACACCAAGGTACACTTTACAATGATACAACTTTCATTTTCAAAACCGTGAACGCCAGCCATTGACGGCACTGTCATTATATGACTGACTGAGGGTGCCTCATGTGATCCATGCTAGCTGTTAAGCTTTCTTCAATTGTACAGACCTTTCGATCTCCCTAAAATAAGGCAATCTCTGTCACCACCTCTCAGTAATAATCTAAAGGCAAGATACGGCCAAAGGTCCATTGTAAGTGTATGGATATTTTGGAACACTAACAATAGCACATATCTCCTCAGCAAGCTGCACAACATGTGGTATCATTTATGTCATTGCAGAGAGGAGCTGCGCACCCAAGTGTGGTGCTTACAGTTAGGGGTTTGACAGTTTAAGCGATAACAATAATATCAAACAGGAAATTGGTTTGTTTCCTTTGTGACCTCAAGCCTTCATATCCCATTTCAGGAGACCACAATACACAGGCAATGCAAACATGGATGCCAGTGAGAATATGCATAAAAAGAGCTAAAGCACAGGGGATCTGGTCATATAAGGGTGCATAGTATTGGTGAGAAACATACATTTGCTCTGCTCACACAGACGTAACCATGACAATGCAAATATCAAACTCTAAACCAACACTTTACATCACCCTGCTAAAAATATACAAACCAGGCCATTTGTTATGTCCAGAAACGAAATAGACAAGGTCATTGTTTTGGGGGCTGGCTGAGCTGATACAACAGGAAGTATATGGGTCACCAGATTTGAAAGCAGACCAAATGGCTAAACTTGGCTGTCTAAAAACCAGCTATTCCCAAAACTCAGCTTACAGGTCGCCGGCCCAGTAGAACACCCCGCTGACCCTCTTTGTAAGCATGTGTCGCTTAAAATAGCAAGAGGCTGTGTGAAAACTTCGGATTCATGACACAGGACCCCTAACATGGAATCTAACCTGCCGGCCAGAACCAGGCATGCACAAAGATAAAAGATGTGAAATACAATTGCCTGAAACATGGCAATGACATCATTTGTGCGCAACAGCTTTTTTCCAAGGCAACGGCCAAGCACCACAGCAGGGTAAGTGGGGCGAGCTTGCACACTCTGCACTGACACACAGTAAGAATACAGGGCCTTGAAGCCTTTGGAGCAATGATGTCAACCATTTCCCATACAGATCAGCAAACAGCCCTTGAGGAGAAAAAGTTAATGAGCCTCACATCGCAGACTCAGACCTTCAGCATCTCTTTAGACATGCCAGTCAGTCCGAGTGGTTGGAGCAGGATGTAAGGCTAGGTATACTATGTTTACTTCCTTTGCTTTTGGCAGAGATTAATGTCTTGTGAAAGACAGCTGAAGATGACTTGTCTTGAACATATAGGCCCGGTTTCACAGACACGGCTTAGCTTAAGCCAGGACTATGCCTTAGTTGAATTAAGATATTTATGTCGCTTTTATGAAAATGCCTTAGAAGAATACACTACTGATGTGCATCTTGAGACAAAACAATGGCACTGAAATATTTTAAGATACTTCTGGGCAAGTTATATTGAGTTAAGATAAGTCACACATTCATTTTAGTCTGGGACTAGCCTTAAGCCTTGTCTGTGAAACCGGGCCATATAGTGTTCACTTAAACCCTTTAACCCCACACATACATAAACTGTTGTCTACATTGTCTAAAAACATCAAAATGAGCAAAAACACAGACTTGAAATTCATTAAATCTGTCTGCACACTGTCTGCTTAAAATGGTGCTTATATTGGGATAAACATGTATGTACTACTGCCCTCTGCTGACACAAAACATAAAATGTACTTTCCAGGGGGCACTTGAAGACAAGCAAAAAACACATGCCAGTTTAAAAGTGACTCAAGTAATAATTACTAATAATTACAATAATAACATAAGTGTTCAAAATAATCAGAAAATAATGAACCAGAATCAGAAAATAATAAATCAGAATCAGTAATAATGAAAAATGAGTGAGGCTTATTGTGTACAATTTATTACATCGAATTGATAATACATGGGTCAATTTGAGCACTGGACCTACAGTAACAGTTTATAGAACAGAATAATTGGGCCTGTGAGGGAAAGAAACAAAGAGTATATCCAGAGAACATGGAAACGGCTTTAAAAATGTTTTAAAAGCACATTTGAATGTGCCACATAAACTTAGTTGAGAATGACCTGGTGTGTGTGTGCAAAAATGTAATTTAAATAAATAATATTTTTAGAAGTGCAGAAAGGGTCATTGGCTCTGGTCTCCCCTCTATTATTTGTATTACATATATTATTATGGACCCAGCGCTGCAGGAGGAAGGCACAGAGCATCCTCAGGGAAAATCACCCAGTTTATACAGTATGCTCTGTTCAAATGGGTAAACAGTTTCTTTCCAGCTACTGTTAGATTAGTAGCACAGGACATTAGGAGGAAAGTACCCCATTCCACAATCCCCATCCACTATGACTAATGGCCAATTAACATATCTCTACAACCCTTTTACACCCTGGACAATCAGCAATTTCACTCTCCCAAACCCCCCACGTATAATGTTTTGTATTGTGACTGTCTGTGTACAATTCTGTACAATAGTGTTTTAATCCATTAATCACATTATCATTAACTCAACTCAACTTTATTTATATAGCGCTTTTTACTATTTTCATTGTTACAAAGCAGCTGTACATAAGACATATTGACTATAAGCAAAACAATTAAAGTTATACCTGTAAAAACAAGAAAAATGTGAAAACACAGAAGACACATACAAAACACTCCACACACACAATATGCACGCACGCACGCACGCACACACACACACACACACACACACACAGACAGACACGCACACACAGTGAAAGCACACATTTAAGATAAAGGAGAGAGAAACACAGCTCAAATATTAAACCGACTATAAATTCCTATATGCAATATTAATTAAGTAAAACTTTAAAATTCTAAAGCAGCCCCCCCGGCAAGGCAAATAGTGCAAAACAGTATGCAAACGGTGGCGAGGAACCCGAAACTCCAATCGAGAAAAAAAACCTCAGGAGAACCCAGGCCCAACCAGGGGATTCCAGTTCCCCTCTGGCAAAAGCTGCTGCCTCTGCACAAGCAGTGCTTGCACAACAAGGCTAAATAAAAATAAATAAACTGGTAAATTATAGTTTTAAGATTATCATTAATAATCTAATAGCATTTGAAATTTTGTAGTGAAGACGTGTCAAGTCACCGCGTCCTTCTTTATCCAGCTCTATCATCTCAGCTCTTGTCAGGTCGCCGCTTCCCATTCTCTGCTCTACCATCAGGTCTGGGCATGAACTGCATCCTGCTCGCTGTGGTAACCTTGGAACAATGAGACAAGACTGGCTGAGAGTAGAGTACTGTTCTGCACTCTTTGATGCAACAAGTACATCAGTTATGTTGCTGGTTCCGATTGATCTAACTAATGCAGCCTAAACCCTCAGAGGATTTATATTATGGAAGTGTAGTGTATGCAAGATTTAAAAAAATGCGTCTTTAGTCTAGATTTAAACTGACAGAGTGTGTCTGCCTCCCGGACAGTGCAGGGAAGACTATTCCAAAGTTTAAGCGCTAGATAGGAAAAGGATCTACCACCTGCACTTGATTTTGAAATTCTAGGTATTACCAACTGACAGGACGCCTGAGAGCGTAATGCACGTGAAGGACTGTAATACAAAAGGAGTTCATTCAAGTACTGAGGAGCTAAACCATGTAAGGCTTTATAGGTAATAAGCAAGATTTTAAAGTTAACGCGATGCTTTATAGGTAACCAGTGCAAGGTTGACAGAACCGGGCTAATATGTTCATACTTTTTTGTACGTGTAAGAACTCGAGCTGCCGCGTTTTGGACCAATTGGAGTTTTTGTAATAAGCCTGCAGGGCAACCACCTAACAGTGCATTACAGTAGTCTAGTCTTGATGTCATGAATGCATGAATTAACTTCTCTGCATCTGAGATTGACAGCATATGACGTAGTTTAGATATATTCTTAAAATGGAAAAACGCAATTTTACAGGTGTTGGCGACGTGGCTCTCAAATGACAGATTACTATCGAATAGAACGCCAAGATTCTTTGCTGACGACGAGGGTTTTATGGAACATCCGTCAATAGTTAAACAGTATTCTTGGTTGTTACTTATAGCAGTTTTCGGTCCAATAAGTAACACTTCCGTTTTGTCCGAGTTCAGTAATAAAAAGTTGTTACTCATCCAGTTTTTTATATCGACTATGCATTCCATTATTCGATGGAACTGCTGTGTTTCATGAGGCTTCGAGGAAATATAAAGTTGAGTATCATCAGCATAACAGTGAAAGCTAACTCCGTGTCGCTTTATTATATCTCCTAGAGGTAGCATGTATAATGCGAAGAGCAGAGGCCCTAAGACTGAGCCCTGTGGTACACCGTACTGGACTTGCGATTTGCGTGACACCTCATTGTTTATTGCTACAAATTGAAAACGGTCGGATAAATAAGATTTAAACCATTTCAAAGCTATTCCCTTAATGCCGACATAATTTTCGAGTCTATGTAGGAGTGTGCTGTGGTCAATGGTATCGAATGCAGCACTAAGGTCTAGCAGCACCAATAACGAGATACAACCTCGGTCAGACGCCAATAGCAGATCATTTGTAACTCTGATCAAAGCAGTCTCTGTACTGTGACATGCTCTAAATCCAGACTGGAATTCTTCATTGATGTCATTCCTTTGGAGGAAGGAGCATAATTGAGTTGAAACTACTTTTTTCCAGAACTTTAGATATGAAAGGTAGATTCGATATAGGCCTGTAGTTCCCTAGTTCTCTATAGGGTCGAGTTGTTTTTTTTTGACAAGGGGCCTTATAACAGCCACCTTATATGCTTTAGACACATGTCCTAATGTCAGAGATGAGTTAATAATACTAAGAAGAGGATCTATAATTTCTGGGAGCATCTCTTTCAGTAGATTTGTAGGTATAGGTTCTAGCATGCATGTTGTTGATTTAGATGATCTAATTATTTTAGACAGTTCATCGTGATCTACGGTATAAAATAATTGCATTATCTCCTTAGGGGCGCTGTAGTTAGTTTGTTCAGCGGGTTTCACTTCTGGTTGCATTGTTATAATTTTTTCTCTAATATCTTGGATTTTATTTGTGAAGTAGTTCATAAATTCATCACTGTTATGCTGATATCCAGAATCTGAAGTCGCTGACTATTTATTTTTTGTTAATTTAGCCACTGTGTTAAATAAAAACCTAGGCTTGTGCTGGTTTTCTTCCATTAGTGATAAAAAGTAGGCAGATCTAGACGTTTTTAGGGCTTTCCTGTATTTTCAAATACTATCCTTCCACGCTGTACGAAATACCTCTGATTTAGTTTTCTTAAAGATGCGCTCCATTTTTCGGGCCTCTTTCTTTAGAGCCTGAGTGTGTTCATTATACCATGGTGTTGGGCTGCCATTTTTAATCTTCTTTAAACATAGAGGAGCAAGTGTGTCTAGCGTTTCTGAGAAGGTGGAGTTAAAATTTTCAATGGTAATGTCAAAATCTTCAACGTTATTTATCATGCTAGAGATTTGAGACAATTCAGGCAGATTATCGAGAAACGCATCTTTGGTAGTTGAAGTTATTGTTCTACAATATTTGTAACAAGGAGTTTTATTTGCAGCCGTAGGCCAGTGAAGCATACATAATACCAGATAATGATCCGAAATGTCTTCACTCTGCTGAGGGATTTTAACGTCGTCCATTTATACCGTAAGGCAATATTAAATCTAAAGTATGATCAGGGCCGTAGCTAGAGGATTGGGGGCTCCCTGAAAAAATATTGATGTGGGCCCCCCCACGCACACATATCATATACTGTACAATATACAAGCATGGAGGCCCACATATATCCTAATAGGTGTTTATTACAAAATAACAAAACAGTTAACAAATAAATGCATATAAAGGTTTTTTACAAATATAAAACAAATATTATAACAAATAAATAGCAACAGTAAAGCAACAAAAAATAATTTTGATCAGTAATGAACACTGAAATAACTATGAAAATTATGCAAACCATTCTTATAATAAATGGTGCTGCATAATATATTATTGAACAAAGCTAATAGCTACATTTCTTCTTCCAAGAGCATTGTGTTGCATTCATGTTTTCTTGACCGTAACACAGCCGGCAGGTCCGTAATGCTTGTCATAATGCGTCGTGACTCGTGACAGTTTTTTTCTGTTTGTTATACAAACCAATTAACTCTATTTACAGTTGCGTTCAAAAAAAAAAAAAAGACTGGGATTTTGACCATGCTATGCGGTCGGAGACCAATATGCGCCAGTAGCCTAATTAAAATTATGTGATGGCGGCAGCGGTGGTCGATAGTTTACATGACAACATACTAACCTGTCTTAAAGAAGGTCTTGATAGACTGGGATACAGCAATTCTCCTGGCCTCTCTCTCCTTCTTTTCATTCCGTTTCTGGTAACCTGATTTATATTTTCTTTTCCCCGACATTGTCAGTCAGCATGTACATCGCTAACTTCATCTCACGTCTCAACTCTGATTGGTTGTCTTGTTCACGAGCTGGGGTGGAACTTCTGAAAATACTTCGTACACTGTAAAAAAAATTAAGCCTTCCCAACAAAAAAAATCTTAGTACTAATTTTCCCTCGCTTTTTCTTGTTCACTCAACTTTTTGAAATAGAAGTTGTACTGACTTAAAATAATGAATTGGAGATACAAAAAATAATTCATTGGGATAACTCAGGATTATTAGTTGTACTGATTTAAAACAAGTACTGTAATTGGAGATACAAAAAACAATGAATTGAGGTAATTTAGGATTATTAGTTTTCTTGAGGTATAAAAAAATTATGCTTAAATCATTAGTTGTCACAACATAGTCAAGTTTACATTATGAACAACATAAATTATTTTTGTTGGCTGAACATAAAGAATATAAATTGGTTATTTAAAAATAAACAAATATTTTTGTCTTTTACTTCAATTTGAGTAAACTTTGATCAAACAACTGCTTGAACAGTTTGAGTTACGTTGGGTCTGCACTTACACCTCAACATTCAACACACAAATCTCAACCATGGTAACAATCAAAAACCATCATTCATTAAAAAAACTCTAAACACAACAGATAACAAACAGTAACAACAAGATTAAAGCATAAATTATTCCAGCAAGAACTAAAACACTAATCTTTAAAAGAAAAACAAATAAGAAACACCGAATTGAACATGCTGCAGTGCATCTTGGGAACTTTCAAACTCTTGTTTCTTCATTGTACATTGACGTAACTCAATTTTTTACATTTATAGAGGTCTTTTTGAGTGAACTTGCAAAGAATTTTTCACACAACTCATATTTTTAAGTTAATGAAGAAAATGTTTGGTTACAATGAATGAACTTATTAAAAGAAGTTCTGTGAACTTTTTCATGGACTTTTGCTCAACCAACACAACAAAATTATTTGTTTCAACTTTTTTTGAGTTGGGTTTTTTACAGTGTATCAGACTAAACCATTTTTCGGGAGGGTAGAGGAGCAGATATTAGAAAATTTCTTTAACCAAATTGCTTGCTTTTTTGTGGTTTTCATAATATCTCAGTTGTACAACTAATAAAATATTAGAATTATTCACAGAACATGGGCCTATATAGTATAATTCCTGGATTTTGTGGGGCCCCCTATAATTGTCCCCACCTTTAACCCCACTAGCGATGGCCCTGAGTATGATTACGAAGGTGAGTGGGTCCTGACACATGTTGACTAATGCCCATGGAGTTAAGAGTGTCTTTGAAAGCCATTCCTAAGGCATCTGTATCGTTATCTAAATGGATGTTAAAGTCACCAACGACAAGGACTCTATCTGCGGCCAGTACTAGTTCTGATAAAAACCCACCAAATTCTTTAATAACATCTGTGTGGTGCCCTGGAGGCCTATATATAATAGCCAGAATAAAATTTAAAAATGTTTTATCAACAACAAATATAGGGCCATATCTATATCATTGTGTTAATATAGAGGCATTATCATCTCACATCTGTAAACCAACAAGTGCAATATCACTAATGCAGTTAACAACGTGCAATGCAATGTTACTTATTTACATTATGTGCAATATTATTTATTTACTCTTACTACTATAAATAATTTATATAACTTATATATATAACTTAATACTATATATATATATGTGTGTGTTTTAATTAGAAAGTGTTTGTTTGTATAGTCTAGTTTGTGCAAACTTTTTGTGACTAAAGCTGACTTTGAGAAACGCCACCTGTCTGTGCAAATGGAAATAAACAACACTTACCTTAAAAACTTAAAGGACTGCGATCTGACTGCATTTGCTGCTCGCGCAATGATACAACACATTAAGGGCAGCACATATTTCCGAAGGGCAGCACATATTGACAACACAAGTGTGTACGAATAGCATTCGTTAACCTTATTTATTCCCACTTGCATATACTCATTAAATATGAGCTATTACATGCTAGTTATATGGTCAATATTTGGCCTCATATTCACATATATTCTGTGTGAATCGGTGCGCAATGTGTTCGATGGTCCTGTTTTTTCATCTTCCTCACCACTCCCCCTCGAAAAAGAAGTCCCGGCCACATCCGCCATTTCGGAGGCGACTGGAAAGCCATTGTTAGCAAAAACAGCGTTATGTTGAAAGTGTCGACCTTAAATTCGTCCAATTTCACGATCTAGTCTCGAGGTTAGAAAAACCACATATGCATCACTCTCGTGCAAGTAACGCCAAGGGAAACGTTTTTAGAATAGTTTTGCGCGTTAGATTACGTGAATTTGTTCGCGTTCGTCTGTAGTGTGTTAGCCTAGCAACAGCAGGAAGAACGCAGGCCGCTTGGCTGAGATTTCGGCGTGCGTTGTCTTCGGCATCACATCATCAGCTAACGATAATTATAGAATAATTTTGTGGTTTTGATATTTCACATCTTTGTTGTATCGCCACGCTGTCCGTCGCGGCACAGGAGTCAGTAGAAATTGAAAGAGAAATGGCAAGCTCGGTGGGGAACGTGGCTGACAGCACAGGTAACCATGACAAAAACGCCTTATAAATAAACTATATGAAGTTGAATTACGGTTTAGTAGCTATGTGACTTTTATAACTTTTACTACAGTTATAACTTTTTGCATACGTGTGTCAAATATACCTTGACTGGGTGAACAAAATAATTTTCAGATTGATCTGTTGTTTGTGCTGGCTGCTTGTAGTTTGATCATGTTTATAAAAAAATGACATCAACGTTAGAGTATTATAGACGATAATAATCAGGCCTAGTAGTTGTGTGCAGTCTGTGCACACTCTTTTATGTGAATTATTTTATGTGTCATACTCATTCATACCCGAAGCCCTCTGAAAATCTTGTTTTTCATTCATGTTCACCCCTTTACATTTACATATAGTCTGTATCTTTATTCTTTACTGTTTAATATTATTTCAGTAATTGATTTATTAATGATTTATAACCATTCATTCATTTGAACATTTCTAGTCGTTAGATGCTGTTTCTTGAAAATTAAGTTTGTTTTATATTTTCATTTATTTATCCATTTTGTGGATTTTGGCAGAGTATAAAAAAACAGCATCATTCAGGAACCGTCAAAACTAGTTTTAGATCATTTTATGCAGTGACATTAAATATTTAACATGGTTCCACTAAATAAAATGTCACTTAAAAAATAACGATCTTGTCATTTTTAATTTGGTTTTATTTTTCACATTTCCATTTCTTCTAACATGTTGTTTCCCCCTTCCTTTGTGTTGCGTTGGTGCTTCAGAACCAACCAAACGTATGCTTTCCTTCCAAGGTTTGGCAGAACTGGCGCACCGTGAATATCAGTCAGGAGATTTTGAGGCAGCTGAGCGACACTGCATGCAGCTGTGGAGGCAGGAGCCGGATAATACAGGCGTCTTGCTGTTGCTCTCCTCTATCCACTTTCAGTGTCGCAGGCTTGACAGGTGAGATGGATGGCTTTGCCTGTGCTCTTCATGTAGCTCCGTTGCTGGTCTGTGGACATACAGTACGTGTAGTGGATGCTGTGCTCTAGAGGTTGACCGATATTGGATTTTGCCAATAACAAAAACTAAGGTGTAGGGGTAGTCCAATATGCGTTTTTCACGGCCGATATGGATTATTACAGATTAAGTAGACCGAAAACCGATATTTTGAACCGATGTGTATGTCTGGTGTAAAAATGAAAAACTTTGCCCAAAAACCATGGTTACTACACGTTTACTATAGTAACACCATGGTAATCAGTAGGGAGAGAAAAAAACGATACTCGTCAGAAAGAATGCGCTCCACTTGATGCAGTCGCTCTTTACAATTTAACCATTTATCCTCGGGAGTGGTAATTTTTTTTAAACGGAATGTAAACCTTTCCTCTTTCCACATGTGCAGCGTGACATCGTCCAAACGCGCAGTAAAATCAACATATTTGACAAAGAATCTTGGTGTTTTGTCGTGCTATTGTTTGGGGGCTTGCGCAGATTATGTTGGGATGTGATCACATAATGAGCTGATGCGGGAGAAACTGTACCTGTCTTTACTTTACATAATGCATAATCAGAGAATATTAATTAGGGATGCACCGAATATTCGGCCACCGAAAGACTTTTATCACCGAAACAATACGGCCGAATTGTTGTGATGACGCAAACAGAAACCGCGACCTGCACTTGCTTGTCTGAAGCAACATGTCTGCTGTGTGGACGTATTTCAGTATATCTGAGAAAGACCCACGGACAGCGATTTGCAAAACATGTAAAGCCGAAATTTCAAGATGGGGTGCATCTGCAAAGACTTTCTCCATGTCGGGTTTAATTTATCACCTGAAATCCAAACATTCCGATTGCTACGCTGAATATATGAGGAACGCGGCACAGAAAAGGAAAACGCCTCCGAGCACGCCCACTAAAATGCACGAGAAATGGTCCAGGCCGCGATGGATGCGGAGAACCCGTGTGGAGATGGAGACGGAACAGCGCAGGAGATCAGAGCGCAGAAAAAAAGACTCGTCTCTCTGCATCAGATGAGGGGCATGCACCCTCGTTGTCTGATATGTTCAGTGAAATCCTGCAAGAAAGTGCCTCAAATAATAGGTAGGCTATTCTGTTCTTAGGCTACTATATATGTGACTATAAGATTGTAGCCATATTTCTGCTAGATATTTTTTTAATTTGATAAAATGTTTATTTATGCACTGGCCCTATTTAAATACACTCTCTCAAATCTTTCTCAAATGTCAGGCAGATGACAAGCTCAACAGCTAGATGGTTATCTGTCTGAAGTCCCCATTCCAAGAAGTGATAACCCTCTTGCCTACTGGAGAAATAATCACGTCCGCTTTCCTGACCTGGCAAAGATGGCACGCAAGTACTTGTACTTACAGCGAGAGACTGTTCAGTGCAGCAGCTCATGTTCTCGATGAGAAGAGGAACAGACTTCACTGTGATAAAGCAGAGAAGCTACTCTTCATCAAGAAAAACCTGCCACTTTACCTCAAGAAGTAGAATGGGCTTGTGTAGTGTTTAAATATTTATTATCCACTTTGCACACCTGCAATTCTTGGCATTTGTTGTTGTTAAAGTTCTACAGTTAACATATGGGCTATGGCAGTCTTTGTTTTGATGCACTATTATGTTGAAGGCCTACAGAGAAAATATTGTTGTATCTTTAAGCAGTTGCACTTGTTCTGAATGCACTTTCTTGTAGTAGTCCTACAGAGAAAAATTTTAAATGCACTTGACCTAAATGCACTTTGTTTTTATGAGAGAACATTTAATTTTACTACCTTTCAGCAGGCCTGTACATTATTATTTAATGTACACATGAGCGGGGTCAAGTTAAACATTTTAGTTTGAATTTTATTTTATACTGTGCATTGTTGCAATGTGCTAAATAAATATTTGCATAATTTGTAATTGATTTATTCTTTGAAACTTTAATATTAATTTATGCAATTGCAATGCCTTGATTTTAGTAAAGTTAGTACACAGTCATAGCCATAAATGCAATGGTACTAATAATTGGCATAATTTCTTTCGGTGTTTCGGTTTTCGGCCTTGGTTTCCTCTTTTTCGGTTTCGGCCAAGAATTTAAATTTTGGTGCATCCCTAATATTAATATTAATTTGATCATTTAAAAGTAGACACTTCAAGCTTTCTTTAGACATATGCGTTACGTTTCTATGATGAGTATTCGCAGAGTTTTAGTCTGTTTTAATGACGCGTTTCAGAAAGATGCACGCGGAGACAGACGGCTGAAAGCACAGCCTGTATATTTTCATTCTTTTACAAAAGCAAAACATTTAGTAGATTATGAGTACACACAAATAAAAGTAGACCAATCACAGTTTCAAATCATGTATTAGTCTTATTTGTATGACCAAAATGACTGGAGTATTTAAGTCTTTCTCCACAGTAATAAAAAATAAGTGGCGGTGCGTTAAGACATAACGGAAAAATACTTATTACAGATGCTGTTCACATTTACTCACTGAAGACAACCGAATGTGCTTACGTGTATACTCGCCAAGACGGGCATTATAATGTGTGTGTCTGAACGTTTATGCATAATAATTTGCAAAAATAACTCAATCTGACACTTGTTGCGAGCAGTTTGAGTGGCGCCTGTGTCCCGTGTGCGTGAGCATTGCCTGAGTGCACTGTCTGAAGATCGTCTTTTGAAAGCACACGAGTACTTGATGCTTTAAAATGGTTTGTATTTGTGAATTGGCATGACTTGATGTGCAAATGCCTATTCCGTCAACTGATGCGCGATCACTGAAGCAGCTCGAGCTAGCAAATGCTTTCAGTGTGAGAGCGCAATCCTTTGACTGGACTCTTGACACTCAGCAAATCAGATGGTCGGTAGGCGGGCTTTGCTCTAGGCCAGAGAGTGGCTTGTTACAACAGATGAGGCTGCATTAGAGCCAAATAGCACGTTTCACAAATAAATAAATTTATCGGCAAATCGCTTTTGAAAATGACCGATTTCGATAATCGTAAAAATGTTTAATATAGATGTCGGTAATCGGCCATGGCGGTTATCGGTCGACCCCTACTAAGGTGGTCAGTACCTACCGATAACGATAGTTTTTTATTTATTTCAAATAAAAAACAACACTTAAAGTAAAATAGCAATGAAGTATATTACAACAATAATCACTATTGCTTGAACCATTAAACTGTGTTGTACTTTTAAATAAAAAACACAAATATTAACTATATGAATAAATGTTAAACTCCAGTGTATGATTTAAAGGTCCAGTCAGTGAAATCTAGCGGCAAGGTTGCGAATTGCAACCAACCGCTCATTCCACACCCTCCCCCTCCCGTTCAAAACACTATGACGGCTGTAGATAGAAATAGCTCATTCTAAGGTAATAAAAACATAACCCTTCATTATGTAAGCTCTTTATACACCTGAAGGAATAGCTATGTATATTATATTGCATTTCTATCAATAGATCATCCCAAAAATTACACACTGGATCTTTAAACGAAATGATAAGTTGGTCATTTCTACAATAATTAAACAAAAAATTTTGGTACCAAATTAGCATAAAGAATGAAGGATCTTGTAATATCATTGTAATATTTTGCAATATATTGTCATGTTCACATGCGTGTTTGTTTACATAAAAACGAATGTCATTTACATTAGCCGTTGGTGCTGTCTCTGTCATCTCTAATCTGCTTTCCATTTTGGAGGCGGGGCTCATGCGCACGTTTATGCACGGCTCTCACTAAATCCTTGGTGTTTCGAGTCTGATGTCATCACCCAAACGTGTTTTTTCGTCATTTTTAACAATCATAGTAGTTTAAATGGTTAGGGTAAAGGTTTCATAAGACTTGAAACACCAAAGATTTAGTCAAAACCAACAAGCCACGCCCACGGATCTGACTCAAAACACCAAGGATTTTGTGAGATCCTTTATACACACCACCAGTGGCGATCCGTGACTCCTCTTCCGGGGAAGCAGTAATGCGAAGCTCGGGAAAACATGAATTTAGTTCGTCGTGTGTGGCGCGTCATGTCAAAATACGTGCCTGCTGCAGACGCGTCGAAAGGGTTTTCAATAAAAGAGACGCTCACGTTTTCTAGATACTCGCTTAGTCTCATGTGTAATCAGAGTTAAGTGTTAACGATTACTAAAATAATCGATAGCTGCAGCCCTACTGTTTTCTCAGTCCATTTTGTTGTTAATGTAAAAATGTCTATGCTGAAACAATTGTTATAGACTTTGTTTGAAGGAGTTTTTCAAAATGAACACAAAACATGCCTCAGAAAGACAGCGTTTATTGCATTTCATCTGCGTACTCTAAGGTGCAAGTCATTTCTTATATTATTAATAGAAAAAGTACCTGAGCGGCTTTTGTTGCAGATACTTTCGTTTGCTTAGTGTTAATTGGTGCCAGTTTATCAGGAGGTTACGATTGGTTCTCTTTTTTGCAAAAATTTACTGTGTTCCAATTTTGCAGACATGTTGAATTCGCAGCTTTGAATGGGAACGTAGGCATAGATGACTTAACGCACACAATTCAAGTCTTTTTAACCCACACAACACATCAGCATTTCTCGATTACAACGCATCAGTCTTCTCTTGGCATGCAGGTCGGCGCACTTCAGCACTTTGGCCATCAAGCAGAACCCAATGCTGGCTGAGGCGTACTCCAACCTGGGCAATGTTTACAAGGAACGAGGACAACTGCAAGAGGCCATCGAGCACTACCGTCACGCACTCCGTCTAAAACCAGACTTCATCGATGGATACATTAACCTGGCAGCAGCCCTGGTGGCGGCAGGGGACATGGAGGGAGCAGTTCAAGCATATGTGTCTGCCCTTCAATACAACCCTGTGAGTGTGGAGTTAAGTGCTGGCCGTTTAAACACCTACATCTGACATCATATACAAGAACTGTGTTATAGTAAAAATTATAATTCTAATGCTCAAGTATACTGGCCAATTATTGAGGTTTGTTTTTCACGTATTACAGGACCTGTATTGTGTACGCAGCGACTTGGGTAACCTCCTTAAAGCGCTTGGGCGCCTTGAAGAAGCAAAGGTACGTTTAAACGTGTCGGCCCTAACACGTAATGGTTTATTTTGTTGTACTGTAGCTGTAGACCATAATCCCCTGTCAGAGACCTAGCCATTCCTGTGGGAGGGAGTTTCCCCCCCTTACCAAAGTCTTATTTACACACTTTCAAGAGTGTGCTATCTTTACTTGTTTCTTTCCACTACTTCTCACTTTACCATTCAGTAAAGACCAAGTCCTGGCATTGAGATACAGCAGAGTGTACCTGCACTAAACGTCATACACCCATCTCATTCTCTCTGTCTCTCTCTGTCATTTACTTACAAAGGGAAGCCCTCCTTTCCTGTTCTTTCCCTTTTTTGATTTGCTGGAGACATACACTCTTTCCAGCCCCACTTTTGCTCTCTATCACTCCAGTGCTTCTCAGTGTAAACACTGCTTCACCTTGGCCCAGCCAGCTACCGCTTGCCCCCACACACAGGAAGAAAGGCTGAGCTACTCTGTCTCAACAAATGGGAATCCTAAAACACGTGCTGCTGTTTTGGCATGCTTTTTTCCCTGTAGTCTCTCGGAGGGATTTTGCTGGCTCGGTCTTGGTGAAATAAATGGACTGATAAGTTAGTGATCTTTGCTGTGCAAAAAATAAGATGGCTTCTAACCCTAAAGAGTTTTCTGTGTGTTCTTCAAAGTGTTTGAAGAATGGCCTTTGGCTGACCCGTAGATTTTCTTAATGAAGCCCTTGTAAACATCATCCTGGACTGCAATGAGGCAGCATGGCCATTTGTAGTTTCAGTGGGTCTTGGGGAGATTAAGTAGGGAGTCATCCTCTCGTTGGTTAGAAGCCCTCTTATTTGGTGCCTCAAGGGGACGGAGTGGGGAAGAGTACGAGGGGGCCAGCGGCTCCCCCCACCAGCTCTGTCGCTCCCAACCCCCGCGCGCTTGCCAAGGGTCTGTGGAGTGTGCGCGCTCTGAACTGTCTGCCTGACCCGACAGCTAAGCCGAGAGATGGTCTTGAAGGGCTTCGCAGTGAAATTAAGCAGTATCCCACCCATATATCATTTGGCCCCATTCTTGCCCCATCACTATAGTAATGCCAGCCGGGTTCGGGAGGGTTTATGCATTTCGAGCATTGCGACCACCCTGGGCTGTGCCAGGCAGACAGATCTCTTTCTGCACTCCACTGCACGCTTCAGATACCATATTAGAGAGAGAATATTACCTGCGCGACACAAGCGATGACCTCTTTATTTCAGAGCTGTGGAGGCTTCTAGATGATTATGAAATCATTAAACCCCAGGCTTTTCTCTTTACCCAATGGCCAGGAGTCAAGAATTGAGAGAATTCAGGAAAAAGCTAACAATGTATTAAACCATGTAAGCAAAGAATACTACAATGAAGAAAAATAAAAGAAGCAACGATTCTGTTTCTTCCCCATTGTATGTTATGATTATGAGTAACATTCCCAAATAAATGTGATCAGTTCATTTGGGTAAGATCAAGCCAGTTTGCCTCCCTCCTATTTCTGTATTTAAAAATGTAGCGTGATAATGAAAAAAGACCCAATCAGTTTGTAAATCTTAACTCAAAGCCTTTCTTCACTCTCGACCCCTATATGAGCATATTCCCCTTCTCTAAAAAATGTAATTCCTATAGGTTGCATGGGTTGTTGTAGGTAATTTGCTAAAGCTCTCTCTTTTACTCGTTTGGTTTTGTTTTGTCAATACAAGTTTTGATATCCATATGAAATGACTTGATTGCAAACTTTTACTAACGTTCTTGTTTTCTTATTTTGTCTCTTTTGGTTTTCCACCACTGATATTGTTATTAAGAAGGTTTCAGGTGGGTGACACTATTCCTGCGTAGGTGCGGTCCGGTGGACAGGAACACTAGGGCAGCATCAGTCTTCTCCTCTTCTTCCAGCTGCGGCCGCCCGCCCCAGACAAAGTCCAAAAATATGGTAACGGGTTTGTAACTGCCAACAAAAGAAAAACACCTTACTCCAATGCCTGAGAGTCTTGTGGCTACCTTTGAAGAACCAAAACAAGCAAGAATAAAGACATAGTAAATGAAAGCAAAAGTAAACCGTAAATGTCAAGTATATTAAAAAGTGAAATGGATTGGATGCTGTAAGCAAACAAACGCACAGTAAGAACACTCTAACTCTTACTTGTTGATTGTTTTTTTCCGGTTCATTTGGATTATGATTTATTTTTTCTCCTTTATTTGGAGTTGCAGCGTTCTGCTGAGCAGATGATGCGCTGTGAGTCTGCAGCAGCGCAAGGGCTGCGCAGCGACAAATGCGACCAAACGGCGCGTGCTCAAACCACACCCCACCCCTCCCCTCATTCCCAGACTTGTGGGTTGCAGACCTGCATGCTCTCCCTACTAGCATGGCGCCAAGTGGATACCCAGCCCTGCAAAGGACACCATTGGCAACTGTTATGGAATACTGAGCATTCAAAATGCAAATGAATTTGGCCGTGGGATCTAATCTCAGTTGAAGCCCCCAAAGTGTAAAGGGTTGTATTGCGTGTGCCTGTCTGGTGGGGAGTTTTATTGCTCCAGGTCTGCATTCTGCACCCAAAGCTGGCGTTTGCGCAGGCGAATGCGAGCGTGTACAGAAGCGACGCAAACTGCGACCACGGCGTGCCAACGCCAAGTGGCCGTCCGTGTGGCTTTTCGCGCATGCATTACAGGGACCTCCACCTGCACGCCACACTTGCATTTAAGGTTGTGAATTGACTGAGTAGTAAAACGGTTGTCTCGGCTTTTTGAGATCTGGGAGCGGGACTTCCTACCTATTATTTATGCGTCATTTAACTGAAGGTTGATCTCTGTTGTTTTAAGCTCGTAACTGAAGAATGTAAGTTGAAGTGTAGGTGTTGGTTGGATCAGCGCAGCGTAGGAAAAAGTGTGCAGCTTTGCGCGGCAGAATTTCGCGCCCGCTAGCCCATGCTGTAGGCTCACTTTTTGCTTTCTTTGACATGAGATGCTAATTCTCCTTTTGTCTGCCCTTTTTGTTTTTCTTCCTTTTTTTATTTGCTCTCTTTGGTTTTCTTTTACAACCCCCTCCTCTGTCCACCCTCTCCGTCTTTCTCTTCTTGGTTTTTACTTTGAACCTGTTCAAGGCTTGTTACCTGAAGGCAATTGAAACTCAGCCAAACTTTGCCGTGGCCTGGAGTAACCTGGGCTGTGTGTTCAACGCCCAGGGAGAGATCTGGCTGGCCATTCATCATTTTGAGAAGGTTTGCAGACCTCTTTGCTCAAATTCAAGTGCTCATAAGATAGATCCAACTATGGCTTATAAAGGTTACGTGTTTAATGGGTTTACAGGCAGTGACCCTGGATCCAAACTTTTTGGATGCTTACATTAACCTGGGCAATGTCCTAAAAGAGGCTCGCATCTTTGACAGGTACGTTTTTGACATGCTGCAGTACTTACTGCCTATCGTGCAATAACTCGTCTATAACGGCGTTCTTGTACTTTATTTGCACTTACCGCCTTGACTTGTTTGTGTATTTTGCTTTTAGGTAGTTCTATATAGACTGTGTTTGTATTTAATTAGATGTTAAGCTTGTTGTATTTAATGTGACAGCACTGTACGAGCTGCTCTAATTTTGCCTTGTATAGTGACGACAAAGAATCTTGAATCTTGTAAAGGCTCACCTCGTTTCCTTTTAAGAATGCTGTATTGTCATATAACTTTCTAATGGATGTTTTTCTCTTCTGCAGAGCTGTCGCCAGTTATCTGCGTGCCCTCAGCCTGAGTCCTAACCATGCCGTCGTGCATGGGAACCTGGCCTGCGTGTACTATGAACAGGGTTTGATTGACTTGGCCATTGACACCTATCGTCGTGCTATTGAGCTGCAGCCCCACTTTCCCGATGCTTACTGCAATCTCGCCAATGCTCTGAAGGAGAAGGGCAATGTAAGAAACTCAAAGGCAATACAGTGTTTTCACTTTACACAACTTCAGGGCAAACGCCTTTCCCAATAAACCCAATGGCAATTGTCTTGTGATCTTGTAGTTGTATTAGTAAAAAAAAAAACTGGCAACGGCCTTCTGGATGAAGTCTTGTCAGCAGCAGTTGTATTTCACTTTGGATTTTCTCTGCAATGGACATGACTCATATTTGACTCTGCTAACTCGTATGCCTTGCATCAGGTATCTGAAGCCGAGGAATGCTACAACACAGCCCTGCGTCTGTGTCCGACCCATGCCGACTCCCTCAACAACCTGGCCAACATCAAGCGTGAGCAGGGCAACATCGAGGACGCTGTACAGCTCTACAGAAAAGCTCTGGAGGTAAAGTGCGAATATTTAAATGTTATTTTCCATAGATGAACTTCATTTCTCTTAAGTTTGGACATTTTGTTGTTCAGGTGTTTCCAGAATTTGCTGCAGCCCATTCAAACCTTGCCAGTGTCCTGCAGCAGCAAGGCAAGCTTCAGGAAGCTCTTATGCACTATAAGGAGGCCATCAGGCATGTAGACCCTAATCATTACATTATTATGGAAAAAAGCTACGTAGTAGCTACGCTCTTCCGAGATGTCTCATTGTGTTTGTTTTTTACCACTAAACAGAATCAGCCCCACATTTGCTGATGCTTACTCCAATATGGGCAACACGCTTAAAGAGATGCAGGATGTTCAGGGCGCCCTGCAGTGCTACACTCGCGCAATTCAGATCAATCCTGCTTTTGCAGATGCTCACAGTAACTTGGCTTCCATTCACAAGGTATTTTAGAGACCTGTAAATATCTCCCCTGCCGTGGCTTTGAATTTAAATGTGTGACCGTATCCCAGTTACAAAAACAGCACGTTTTTAAATGCTAACAACTTTTTTTGCATTTAGAGATGTGTTGTTCTTTGTCTTCCTAATTAATTCATTTTTATAGGATTCTGGAAATATTCCTGAGGCGATCGCGTCTTATCGCACTGCTTTAAAACTCAAGCCAGACTTCCCTGATGCCTACTGTAACTTAGCTCACTGCCTACAGGTATATACTTAACATTGCTTTTTCTAAACATGCTTCAAAAATATTTGTCAAGAAATCTAATACATATTTTATAATTAAAAAGTACACTTTTATCTTTTGACAATTTTATGTTCACAATTGTTAATTATCTTTCACCTTTAAAAGAATTTGTCTCCCTGTATGCAGAGTATATAAGGCCAGATTAGCCAAAAGATAAGCAAAGCTTGTGATGATTGAATATTTTTTGTTTTTGTAATGGTTTTGTGGTTATTTCAAGTTGGATGTAATATTATTTTCTATGTCGTGTTATCTGGACTGCATTTCCAAGTGTTAAGTGAGGGAGTATGTTTAAATTGATAGATTTCGGTTTATATGTGTAGGTATGTATCGAGTGTAGTATTTTCCTGCCCAGCGACTTCATAACTAATTCTGGGGTAGTCATTGACTGACCATTGTCCCTGTCCCAGTTACATGAATAACTTAAAAAACTAGCACTGTATTTTCTACTTTATATTCATGACTTAATATTAGATTTTTCTCATCAGATTGTGTGTGACTGGACTGACTATGATGAGCGTATGAAGAAGCTGGTGAGCATTGTGGCCGATCAGCTGGAGAAGAACCGCCTGCCATCTGTGCACCCCCATCACAGTATGCTGTACCCCCTGTCACACAGTTTCCGCAAGGCAATTGCAGAGAGACATGGCAACCTCTGTCTGGATAAGGTGTGTATTGGTTGCCAGAAATTCTGTTTTCTGGGGTAAGGAAGTGGCAGTTTACAGGTCCGTTGTGCTTTATATTTACAGTAGAAAGATGGGTCGAATTGTGTGTGATTTTTACAGCTGCAATAATCTTTGCCCAAATTTGAACACATAAATGGAATCACAATGTTGTAAATACCAGGATTATTTCCCCATTGTCTGGAGTTTGGGTATTTCGAATAAAGAATCATGGCAAATGAAGTTGACATTGATTGTTAATAGTAAATTGGAACTGCTGTCTGTACAATTTCTTTTGAAACCACTTTTGTACAGGAATGAAGTGTATACTACTAATTTAACCAGTTTATAAAGCACTGTCCTTCATTTTGTGGCATTAGCAAAGTGCTTCCTGTCTTTGTTGAAGGTGAAATGGAAAGCAACCTAAATCATTTGAATGCACATCACATTTTAAGTGCAATTTCTTAACTGTAGATGGCTTGGCTGTTGTGTGGTTTTGGCTCCCGAACGTGTGAGCATGGATGTAATGTGTCCGTTCTTTTCTGTAGATCAATGCTCTGCACAAACCTGCCTATGAGTATCCAAAAGACCTGAAGGCCAGCGGAGGACGTCTGCGCGTAGGCTACATTAGCTCAGATTTTGGCAATCATCCCACTTCCCACCTGATGCAGTCCATTCCTGGTATGCACAACTCTGAGAAGTTCGAGGTGAGGAGTCTGTTGTGCTTGATTTGTGGGCTGATCTGCGCAATAAAGAACTTGTGCTGAAGCTGGTGTGTTTTTCAGGTGTTCTGTTATGCCCTCAGCCCAGATGACAGCACCAACTTTAGAGTCAAAGTCATGGCAGAGGCTCACCACTTCATCGACCTCTCGCAGGCAAGTATGCAGCTCTGTACATGTCTGGCCCTATCTTCTTCACTCTCAATCCAATTGACTTTCTTTTTGTCTCTGCAGATTCCCTGTAATGGAAAAGCAGCTGACAGGATCCACCAAGATGGAATCCACATCCTGGTCAACATGAACGGTTATACTAAGGGAGCACGCAATGAGCTGTTTGCGTTGTGCCCAGCGCCCATTCAGGTATGTGTTCTTACTGATAGACGTCAGCTGTACTGATCTATAGGCTAATTGTCGCAGACTAGCAATGTACGTTTTTCTGCCACAGACCATGTGGCTTGGTTACCCTGGGACCAGTGGAGCTCCATTCATGGACTACATCGTCAGTGATAAGGAGACGTCTCCTGTTGATGTTGCCGAGCAGTACTCGGAGAAACTGGCCTACATGCCTCACACTTTCTTTATTGGAGATCATGCTAACATGTTCCCCCACCTCAAGGCAAGATTTTGTCAACTTCAATCTAAAATCGCTAAGTTGTTAAATGTTTTTAACGTATTGTTTTTTGCCCAATAGAAAAAGGCAGTGATCGACTTCAAGTCAAATGGACACATTTTCGACAATCGTATTGTACTGAATGGCATAGATGTTAAAGCCTTCTTGGAAAGCCTTCCTGATGTCAAAATTGTGAAGGTAAACAAAGAAGCGGTTTCTTCATCATATCCCATGGCATTTGTTAATCGCAAAAGGTGTTCATTCATAATTTCCCCTTTCAGATGGAGTGTGACGGCCAGGAGGTGGCTGACAGTAATGGTGCCCTCTCAATGCCAGTCATCCCAATGAACACAGCTGCCGAGGCCATCATTAACATGATCAACCAGGGCCAGATCCAAGTCACCATCAACGGTTTTACCGTCAGCAACGGCCTGGCCACAACTCAGGTACACCCCACTGCTGGCCCTTAGCGTACGTCTCGACTTTGACTGCATGTGTGTTACTGAAGTTTGATTGACTTTCAGAATAAGGTTTCTTCTTGGCTTGCTTTGGTTTTAGGCTGTTGTAATATATTCTCATAAATCAATCTTTTCAATGGAAAGGAATGGATGATTGATCAAATTAAGGTGTGGTTCATGTCATGTTTAAGGTCTATATTCTGGATAAGCAATGATTCTGGTTTACGTGTTGCGCAGCTCTGTTCTCCACTGGTCGAGCTGGAGTACTTTATTTGTTTTACAGCTTCGGTTTGGAAATGCATTTTCTTTTCTACCGTCTTGTTTGTGTTTCTTGTAACCGGAAAACAAACTTAATTACGTCACATCAAGTAGGTTAACGTGACCAAATTGATGGAAATGTAGCTGTGTCTGTTGCTTTCTGGCTTTTCACATTCAAAATTTCTTTTCCCTTTGGTTGGTGATGGAAAAAATGAATCCTCTCAGATTAATTTCCTACTTTGATCATCTGCTGATTTGACCCCTACTTTGAGCAAAGATCTGGCAAAGCGATCATATCATGGTAGACAAAGTCAGAATGTCTTCAAATGTTGTTTTTCAGATTTGTACAGTGGAGGAGGTTGTAGTATCTGGAACTGTAGCCTTGCAGGTATGGTACACAGAATAGTACGGCAGGATTCACAATAGCCATTTCTGTTTTCCACCTGGGCTTTACCACTGCTGTAGGTGGCACACAACGCGGTGGAGGTGGTGACCGGCTTGTAGAAGTGGGAGACACCATCACATGGGGCATGCTTGTCTCTTCACTGACCTAATCTAGTATTTTATGCAATGCTGTTTTTGTACAGATTAACAACAAGGCGGCGACCGGAGAGGAGGTTCTCAGAACAATCGTGGTGACTACCCGCTCACAGTACGGCCTTCCTGAAGACTCCATTGTGTACTGCAATTTTAACCAGCTTTATAAAATAGACCCTCCCACCCTGCAGATGTGGGCCAACGTAAGATAACCAGCATTTCTCCCCCAGTTGGCATTACAGAACTCAAATTCCTGTCACTGCTATACTGAATTACATATTTTAATTGACGTAAATTAAAGGCAGTTCAGCGAGTACTCTGAATTATCTGTTTTATGTACGTATCCTTTATAGTAATGACAGTTTGACAAAGACTGTGTCTCAATCAGCTCCCCAATCAGTTTATCGTGTGCACGGGTTCAGGCACTGGTTAGGATTCTGGCTCACTTCACATGGGACACTTTTCACTTATTTTCCTGTTAGGTGACAGCGTAAGCGCGTTGTGATACTTCACAGCTAGTATTAATCAACAACCGGCAAAACAACTTTATTTTTCAAATACTGTTAATTATTCTCTTACATATCCGTGCACAAATTTGGTTGATTATTACATTTAACTGTTGAGTAGGTTGTGTTCCGTGCCTGTCTAGCAATGCGTTTATACATAAAATACAATTTAAAAAAACATGTCTTTTCGAAAGTTATGTCACGTTTCATTACGTTTGAGTTGGCGGTTTCGGTTAAACGGCTTCCTAAAATATCACGTGATTTCTGTTAAGGAAACATAGGGCGCATGGATGCTCCCTTATTATTGCGTTACATTGTGGGAATTTTTAGGGAACGAACATTTTAGTGGACTGGAAGGATTTTGCGTATATTGCGTATGCGTATAAAATGGCCGACTTCTTGATCAGTGCCATGACTACTGAACAAGGGAGCTGATTGAGACACCCAAAGAGTGCTTAATTGTCGTGACAAAAACACACAAGATCAGCACGAAACTTTAGATTTTGTGGCAAGCTCCACTCACTGTTCTCTGTTGTGTAGATCCTGAAGCGTGTGCCCAACAGTGTGCTGTGGCTCCTGCGATTTCCAGCGGTGGGCGAGCCCAACATCCAACAGTACGCTCAGAATCTGGGCCTGCCCACCTCTCGCATCATCTTCTCCCCTGTGGCTCCCAAAGAGGAGCACGTAAGACGTGGCCAGTTGGCAGATGTGTGCCTGGACACCCCTCTCTGCAACGGCCACACCACAGGCATGGATGTGCTGTGGGCTGGTACCCCTATGGTCACCATGCCAGGTAATGAGTGCTCGCAGGAAATGCACACACTAAAGCACTTCTTGGTACACTTGCATCATCCCAGTTTTTATTGTTGGTGGTGGCATTGGTTAAAGCGAGTATCACGATTATTGTTGTTATTGCTGGTTGCAATGTTTGTCCACCCCGACCATCATAGAAAACAGGCCAAGCACCACTCAGATTATTTGGTTTGTGTATTGATATCCTGATGTCTTGCGCAGGAGAAACGCTGGCGTCACGTGTAGCGGCATCCCAGCTCACCTGTCTTGGCTGCCCTGAACTCATCGCTCCGAGCCGCCAGGAGTACGAAGACGTTGCCGTCAAGCTCGGCACAGACATGGAATAGTAAGCCCTGTTTTTCATTTCACCTGGCATCTCAAACACATAAAGCAGACTTATTAAGCGTACATCTGAAATTCATTCTTCACTCCACACAGCCTGAAGAAGATCCGCTCGCGTGTGTGGAAGCAGCGCATCTGCAGTCCTCTCTTCAACACCAAACAGTACACCGTGGACCTGGAGAAGCTCTACCTGCAGATGTGGGAGCGCCACGCTAGTGGAGGCAAACCTGACCACCTGGTCAAAATTCACTCTCTGGAGACCAGTGAGAGCACCTAAACCAAGCTCACTGTTGCATGCTCCTCCCTCTTTAACCGTTCAGCCGCGCCCCTCAACGATGTACCTGTCGGTCACAGAGACTCTAAGGAGCCTACATGTGAGCACCATCACTTTGATCACAGCTAGCTTTTGTTTCCATGAGCCACAGTGGACAGCGGTGTGCCCAGAGCTGCTCTGCTGAGACTCTGCCCTCCTGCCCATCATACCTTGAATAAATTGATGTTGGTCCTAAAGAGCTTCAGTACCCTGAAACTTTCATTTGAAGGGGTCTTACTGAAAAATGGATAATCTAAAAGGCAAAGATAGAGAAGAGTCTTTAAGCTAAGGAAAATGTCATCGATCAGTGTAACTGTTCTATAATGGGCTGTAACGCGGATGTTTATTTTTTAGTTAGGTGATGTGCTGCGCTGCTTGACCTATTTTAGCTCTCTCATCATAACCTAAAGTTGGGTGACGGATACATACCACGGATCTCTTTTTCCCTAATGAATGCCAACGTATTCCATATGCTATGAACAGAAAAAACAATTTCTCTTCTTTTTTTGAAAATTGATATGTGAACATGATAGGAGTGTCATATTACACACATATTACTGCTAAAGCATTGACACCTGTTGATTTTTCTTTATTTTTTATGATTTTACCAGGAAAGGTCTAGGTAAGTATGTTCTGAATTGTTTGAGTTTTGTACACTGTCCTCCTTATTAACCCGTTTTATTTATGCTGTGTCGATTCTACAAGGCTCTGATATAACAAATACTGAAATAAAGAGATGTGTCAAACCTTTCAGATGTGCACATACTTTATTCATTCCTTTTAGGAGCTAACACATAATGGAGTATTAGCTGGATTGCGATCTTTATGCTACTGTGTATGTTCTTGTTGCTGATTGAACTGTGACGTTCACTCATTGTACATGTAATTGATTGATGTGTCCGCTGAATAAAGAAGCGTTAAAGATGTTCCTACACTTCTGTGACGGTGTTGTGGGCTTATAAAAATTTCACGTAGAACAACCAACAGGAGGCAGCATTGTACACATTACCTGCTCTAGTCGGAATTATTTGCCTGTTTTATACATTTTTATTTTAATGAAGAGTAGTTATTTTTAGAATATGTAACAAAATTAAGCTAAAATGCAGTATTATGTGGGTTACGAAATTATGTTATGAGTTATGGGTAAGGTGAAGTTAAGTTGCAACGAAAGAAAATATCATAGGAGAGTATCGATCGTAACCTACGTTATACGCCACAAACTCTTAAAAAAAAACACGTAAAAGTGTTTTAAATCTGACCTACACATCACGTACTGACACAAAAATGCTCCTGTTAAAGCGTCAGTGGGACCGGAAGTTGCGTGCCTGCTCTCGACGGCAACATCCGGTCGACGAAATTTGAACGAACGTGAGTGTTTCAGCGTTTGGGTTTGCTTAGATGCACGTTTCTTTTGAAGTGAGATATCAACCCCGCTTTTATCAGGTATGTCACACACAAATACGCTTCACAAAACTGTCTCTCTCCTGGCGATGATGAATGTAAATGTTCACGTTATGTTACCGTCGAGTCGAATTTGGATCCAGTGTGTACCAAACGCTTGGACAAGGTCGACCTATGTGTTTGAATTGTAACGTTATGTTTATTTTAACTACGATTGAAAAAGCCAGCGTGTGCATCATTGATATTGAGGATCCAACGTTAAAGTCCCGTATATGTTGAGTTTTTAGTAACGCTTAAGGAAATGAGGTTTAGCAGGTTTTGTTTAGTACTGTAAGGATCGATTTATTATTTAGATTAATTTGCCCATGATGATGTAAAGCTGTAACTGTTTGTGGTCATTTCAAGTTCAAATCTTTAAGCCATTTGAGGTTTATAGAGCGTTTATTTATTTTTATATTTTTAAACATGTACTGGTTTAAACTGCAGTGACAACAGGTTTGCTGCTATGGATCCCGGTACTGTGTCATTGTTTCAAAGAGTCTCAGAAAAGCTTGGTTGGGATAGACATGAAGATCTTGATCAAGTTGAGAAGAAGGTACGACACTTAACTTGTATATCCTACCTTTATTTTGACTATTAATACAACTGTTATTATCCATAAGTGTTCCTGTAGCTCGGTTGCTAGAGCATTGCATTAGTAGTGCAAAGGTTGTGGGAACACATACTGATGAAATGTAGAGCTTGAATGCACTTTAAGTTGGTTTGGATAAAAGCATCTGCCAAATTTCTGTTGTTGTCATTACTGTGAATATACTTTACTACAGCATATTTACGACAAGTTTTTAATTGTTTTAGCTGAGAAAGGGCTTGAATAAAAGCAGACGGCCAGCATTGGGTAGTTATGACTCCAGTCAGTCCTCAGGCAGAGATCAAACACACCGACCGCTGCACTCTGACAGCGACTGCTCAGGGAAAGAGAATCCATCTCTGCCAAATCATGTGCTGTTGTGTTCAGATGATGAGGATTTGGATCAATGTGGGTTGCATTCTGAAACACTTTTCTCAGTATTGTTTGCATGGTTGCTTGCAGTGTGAACGAATGTTGTTTTTTCTCCGTATGTTGTATTTCAGTTCTTGCTCAGAAGGCTACACCGAAACACACTTTTAAGCAGTCATCTGCTATGAAAGCGAGGTGGGAATATTCTTTTCGATGCTAAATGACTTTAAACATGTTTAATCCAGAGTCAATGTGAAACTTAGAGTCTATTAAGTTTTTAATGGGTAAAATAAAATCAAGTTCTATCCTCTATGTTGTGTTTCACTAAGAAACACTTTCTGGAGGTAACATGGCTTTTGAAAGCATGCATAGCTGTACATCCATTTACAGTATCTCACAGAAGTGAGTACACCCCTCACATTTTTGTAAATATTTTATTATATCTTTTCAAGAAATGACACTTGAGTGTACAGCTTGTATAACCGTGTAAATTTGCTGTCCCCTCAAAATAACTCAACACACAGCCATTAATGTCTAAACCGCTGGCAACAAAAGGGACTACACCCCTAAGTGAAAATGTCCAAATTGGGCCAAAAGTGTCAATATTTTGTGTGGCCACCATTATTTTCCAGCACTGCCTTAAAGCGGCCCTAACACACGCGGTTTCTGCCAATCTCATAATAATCTTGAGTACCTATAGAGTAGTATTGCATACTTCGTATCTTCGAAGAGTATGTAGTTTGATCACATTTATAAAAGATGGATACAGCTGTACGATTATGTGCGAAAGCATACGGCGCGTGCGGGGGGAGGGGTAGACTGAACTAGAGCACCCATTGCCACTGCGCAGCCATTGCCAACAAAACACAGACATCAGTTTCACTCACCGCATGCGGTTCATGTCCGGCATCTTTTAGCGCTGGGACGGCTCCATATATCAGTTTCAAACGATCTCCAAATCCAGCGTTATATCCACCGTTTATATAACATTCGTCACCCAAATGCAGTGAACAAACAAATGCAGTGAACAAACAAACACCTGAACTTACCTGAACTCGCAAACGTTCTCTCTCTCTCTCTCTCTCTCTCTCTCTCTCTCTCTCCTGCACACAAGTGAAAGTGACGTCTGCGCATGCTCCTTCTTCTGCCCTCCTTGCTGCCGTGTGCTTTTCTGGGAGAATTGTCCAATAAGGGACTAAGAAAAATTGCTACGAAACAGTTTTATATGTTCGAAAAAAACTTTCTGAAAGCTGTACGATTGCTGGGGGAGTGTATCGAGCACAGAAATACTACGTAATACGCCCAACTCGTTTTTTGACAAGTTGACCACGTTAAGCATGAGAAGACAGCACGTTTAACATTGTAAAGAAGTCAGAATGCTTGACACACCGTTACACCACCCCTTTAACCCTCTTGGGCATGGAGTTCACCAGAGCTTCACAGGATGCCACTGGAGTCCTCTTCCACTCCTCCATGACGACATCACAGAGCTGGTGGATGTTAGAGACCTTGCGCTCCTCCACCTTCTGTTTCAGGATGCCGCACAGATGCTCAATAGGGTTTAGGTCTGGCCATATGCTTGGCCAGTCCATCACCTTTACCCTCAGCTTCTTTTTGGGTCGTTATCATGTTGGAATACTGCCCCGCGAACCAGTCTCTGCTTCAGTATGTCACAGTACATGTTGGCATTCATGGTTCCCTCAATGAACTGTAGCTCCCCAGTGCCGGCAGCACTCATGCAGCCCCAGACCATGACACTCCCACCACCATGCTTGACTGTAGGCAAGACACGCTTGTCTTTGTACTCCTCACCTGGTTGCCGCCACACACGCTTGAGACCAAGATAAACTTATTTGGTTCAGACGGAGTCATCAGACCACAGGACATGGTTCCAGTAACCCATGTCCTTAGTCTGCTTGTCTTCAGCAAACTGTTTGCGGGCTTTCTTGTGCATCATCTTTAGAAGAGGCTTCCCTCTGGGACGACAACCATACAGACCAATTTGATGCGGTGTGCGGCGTATGGTCTGAGCACTGACAGGCTGATCCCCCACCCCTTCAACCTCTGCAGCAATGCTGGCAGCACTCATCTGTCTATTTCCCAAAGACAACCTCTGGATATGACGCTGAGCACGTGCACTCAACTTCTTTGGTCGACCACGGCGATGCCTGTTCTGAGTGGAACCTGTCCTGTTAAACCATTCCCCATTCACACCTGAGACCTTGTAACACTAACGAATCACATGACACCGGGGAGGGAAAATGGCTAATTGGGCCCAATTTGGACATTTTCACTTAGGGGTGTACTCACTTTTGTTGCCAGCGGTTTAGACATTAATGGCTGTGTGTTGAGTTATTTTGAGGGGACAGCAAATTTACACTGTTATACGAACTGTACACTCACTACTTTACATTGTAGCAAAGTTTCATTTCTTCAGTGTTGTCAGTGTCACATGAAAAGAAGATATAATAAAATATTTTCAAAAGTGAGAGGGGTGTAGTCACTTCTGTGAGATACTGTATATGTATTGAATTTGATCGATACAAAAGGTTAAATTCCTATGATGTGATTTAGCTAGGTAAAAACACATTTAAATTGTCTATGGAAACATTTTCATATAACCATTGTAACCAGATGGGAAACCCTCTAAAAACCACCTCCGTCAAAAATGAGATTATGTTGTTGAATGAATGCTCTCCAGTCTCACATATTATACGTTACTCAAATAATCTTGCTTCTATATCTGCTAAATACCACACTCTGCCCGGTCTGAAATATCTGAATATATATATATATAGCTAAAAGTAAATGTAAGAGCCTAATGAAAAATGCTAATTTAAACGAAATATTTAGAGGTTTTTGCTTCTAAATTATTCATATGGAGATTATTCTCCTGGTAACCCGGACATGAGTTTAAACTAAATCTGTTTCTTTATATTTTTTCTAGAGAGCCAGTTCCTGTACTGTCTTCAGATAGTGATAATGAGTTTGAAAGTTGTAAGTTTTTCTCATCCATTCTCTCTTAACGTAAAAATCTCCTTTTGAGAGATGTAACAAATTGTATTACAATGTAACAGTTTTGAATCGAGTGAAAACCCCAAAGGCTAAAGTGCGGTCACAGTCTGCAAGTGGCAGTGACGACAGGTAAGTGAAAGAGAAAGTTTGCTGTAAATAAGTTAATACTTGTAAATGTTGGTCTCAGTCATTTGTTTATTTTTCTCATGCCTCAGTTTGAAACGCTTCGTAGTGGACAGCATGTCATCTGATGATGATTTTATCAATGGCAAGAGGAAGCCTTTCCTTACCAAAGGTACCCATTTTATTAATGTAAAGGAATGGTTTACCTCAAAATTAAAACGCACCCTCGTGCCTTCCAAGGTGTATTTGACTTTCTTTTATCAGATGAACACAGTCAGGGTTATTATGCGGTAATTTTCTGTCTTATATTTCCTTTAAACTGCATGTCAAAACATATGAACAAAGACTCTCAACTGTTTTACGAATGAGCACATGGTTTGACAAAGACCATTTTACTCTTATGAGTAGTTCTTCGTTTGTTCAGGAAAAGGCCATACATCCTGTTTTTCTGTTTTATCTCACTGTAACCAAAACGGGCCAAGTTTCTCATCAGCCAGTAGATGTGTAAATGTGAGTCCTTTGTGCAATACCCGCACATTACATCCAACACCTTCTGCTTCTATCTAGGGAAACCCAAGACTGCCAAGACTCCTAAATCGCTTCAGAAGACAGAGAAACGGCCTCTGTCTTGCTGGGATCCTCCAGTCTTCTTGAGTGACAGTGATGATGACGACACTAACATTGTGATCCAGAGCACATGGAGTTCCAGACACAGCCGCCCAGCATCTAAGGAACATCACAACTCTCGTAAAGAGAAACCTGCTGTTCCTCCGCCGGTCATCACAGTGATGACACCCAGTGGTCAAGACGACACATGCAGCTCTGAGGAAGAGTTCCAGTCTTTACTGGACAGAGTCAGACAGAATCACAATCTGGGAGGAAAAACTCCTGCAAGTCCAAAACTGCCTCCAGGTATTTAAAAGCATAGTTGACAAAAACTCATCATTTATTTGCCCTTATTTCATTTGAAACGTGTACACGACTCTTCTGTGGAACACAAAAGAAGATCATTTGAAAATGTTTTGCGTCCATCCATACAATGAAAGTCTGTGGGCTCAGTGTTGTTTGGTTAACCAGCCTTCTTTAAAATATCTTCTTTTGTGTAGTGCAGAAGAAAAAGTCATTTTAAGTATGGAATGACGTGAGGGTGAGTAAATGATGAAAGAATTTTCATTTATGGGTGAACTATAGGTGCCTGTTAATACATACTGTAGGTAGCAGTTCAGTTTGTGTATTCAGTCTACTAACTTATGATTCCAAAAGAGGTTGATGTTATGACACGACTAGTATGAACGCAAAAATATGAACACAAGAATAGATGAAAGCTGATGGGTTTTCTACCTGAAGTACTCGTATAAGGTTAAGGAATTAAACGAACCCATAACGCTGAGCATTTAAGTGTGTTATATTTCATGCACTGATTATTCTATGGACATGGATGATGCATCCATTAAAAGCTTAAAAGGTTGTTTTATTTGAAGTGATAAATTGAATGTTAAATTGAATCTTGAGTTAATTTGTGCCTGCGCATATTTTTCAAAAGTTGAAGGCAGCTTCATTTTGGTGTTTTGACATTTTGCCTATGACACTGTAATGCTGCAACACCAAGGTTTGATACAGAGCGAACATGAATGGAAATGATTTATCTTCCCAACTTGTAGAGCCCAAACCACGACCACCCTGTTTGTCCACACCGGCTGCAGTGGGTAAGAAGACAGACGAGCGATCACACGTGAGCCACATCCCAGTGCAGACGCCCAGCAGCAGACCAGTAAGCCATACTGAGCCCAGAGCACCACCCAACAGCAGGTAATGACCTACATCCAGCCGTCATACACCTGTACTGGTTATACATGGTGTGTAATTTCTACACGAAAAGAATAAACATTTTCTCCAGTGTTCACAATATCTTGAGATTTTTTTACTTCCAGATGCATTGACAGTATTTGCATTAAATTTATTGGGGCGGTTTCCCGGACAGGGATTATCTTAAACCAGGAATAGGCCTTAGTTTAATTAGAAAATGTAATAAAGTAATTTTAACAAACATGCCTTGCCAAAAACATTACTTGTGTGCATTTTGAGACGAAACAATTGCACTAATGTATTTTAAGATATGTCAGTACAAGCTGTTTTCAGTTTGGACAGCTCTTACATTTATTTTAGTCTAGGACTAGTCTAATCCCTGTCCGGGAAACCACCCCATTATGTTTATTTATGTTAATCCTGTGGTTGGCAGATATTATAAATCCACATTATTTTGTGTAATATTAATTTTGGATTAACTTGCGACATCCAGGGCTTTTTCTAACATTTGATCTGTTCTTAAAGGGCTACAGTCACTGGTCATAAAGGTGAATTACCTGTGAATTTTAAGTGAATTGATCACTCTCTACAGAGAGTTGATTTGGAATCTACTTCAATTTTTTTGAAGTTTAATCAGTTTCTTGTCACACATTGTGTTGTGTGATTGACGTCATTTGCCCTCGTCTGGGAAACCGCTTATACTTCCAGTTAGTATAAAACCGTTAAGTATTCCATCTGGGACGATACTACCCTTCTTAAATTCATACACCAGATGGTTAAGTACATAGTGCATAGTTGAAGTGCATATTGAATAGTGTGTCATTTGGGACACAACTCTTGACATGGTGAAAACGAATTGCTGTTATTTTAACAGAGCATCAGAATGGGGAAGAAAGGGAATTTCAGTGACTTTGGATGTGGCATGGTTGTTGGTGCCAGTCGGGCTGGTTTTGAGTGTTTCAAAAACTGCTGATCTACTGAGATCTTCACGCACAACCATGTCTACCCAGATAGCACAGGTACATCTGTGTGATGTCTGCTAAACATCTGAAGATCTGGAAAACAAATGCTGTGTAAAAACATCTGCTAAACGTCTTGGAGCAATTTTAAACATCGTACAGACATCATCTAAATGTCTATATGACATCTGACAGCAGACGTCTCAGAGACATATTACAGATGAGCAAGCGTCTTGCAGATGTAAATGCAGATTCGCATCATAGATGTGCAGCTGACAAATCTTCAGCAACTGCGTGATGCTATCATGTCAGTATGGACCAAAATCTATGACACCTTGTTGAATCTACGCCATGAAGAATTAGGGTAGTTCTGAAGGCAAAAGGGGATCCAACCCGGTTGGCCGGTGAATGTATAGATGACACGTCAAACACACCTGTCTGGCAACTTTCAAACAAGGTTTAGTTGCCTTTGTAAATTAAAAATGACATTGACATCATGCTGCAGCAAAATAAATATCTTTGAATTTTAATTCTACTTCCTTACTTTCAGTTCGATTTTCAGTCCGTTCTGGGTCCTGTTCGCTACCCTTTAGACTTTGAGAAACATTCTCAGTTCAGAACAGCGCACATTAAAACAACCTTGATAACACAGTTATCAGCCAATAACCGATGTGGTTGATCTCACATATATTGTGCATCCCTAATCTTGAAAGAACAAGACATTTTGCTCATAATTTTTGCAGTGGTGCCATCTCCTTTTTTTTGACAGTGATGTTGTGTTTGTCAGAGTGGTGGTGTGTAAAACTCCAGGGTGTTTCCTGCAGTCTCTATCTGTCCCCGGATCCTCATACAGCCGCAGCTTCAAACAGAACAAAGAGGAGCTCACCAGTAAACTCTATCAGCTCTACAACGCCAGTGTATTTGACAGCAAGGTGCAAACCTGGAACTCTTTCAAACTGTAACAGTAGTCGATAGCTCTTGTGTAGTACTGTATGTATATTGTGCAAACAGAAAACACGGCTGACCTCCTACCAAATGATTAGAGACACTTTGAATAGATTTCATCATCACTTGGATGTTGAGGTTAATGGTTAAACGGTTAAAATGAGCTTACCTACATATGATTTTCGTGAACAAAACTAGAATTTAATTGAAATATAATGCATGCTAGACACTGTTTTTCTTACCATAGGCAAAGGTTTAAATCTGGCCTCATTTACAAATTCCACTCCCCTTCAGCTTCCCATCGACATGTCCGTCACATGGAATAAGAAGATGAGGAAGACGGCCGGATATTGCATCTCGGGTCAAGAGCGAGGCACAGGAAAACGATACGCCCGCATCGAGCTGTCTGTCAAAGTGTGTGACTCCGCAGGTACTTACTACAGTTTTCAAAATGCTATGAACATCAATAAGAATAAAAGTATGTTTAGAATATGAATATGCTATGTACATGCACGCAGCCCCTGTGTTTTTTTGTGATAACAGATCGGTTGCGTGATACGTTAGTTCATGAAATGTGTCATGCTGCTACATGGCTCATAAACAATGTGCGTGATGGTCACGGGCCCTTCTGGAGGCTTTATGCCGGTAAAGCCATGCTTGCACACCCTGAGCTGCCCATGGTGACGCGCTGCCACAGTTATGACATCAACTACAAGTACCAATATCAGTGTGACCGCTGTAAGAACACGTAAGTGTCAAACTCGCCTAAATCCTGTTGCTTTTTTCTCTTCAGGTCGCACGTTAAAAATGTAACTGTCACTTTTACTGTTGCTTATAAACACTACATATCAACATTTGACACATTCGGCATTTGTGCCATCTTACCTAAGCAATCTGACGGACAGTTTTCACTGGGTAAATGATAAAACGGGTATAGATCCCATAGACTTGCAGGAGTGACCTGAACCATATCTAGAGACCAGGGTAATAAGCTGGAGCATAGCAAGGTTCCTAAGAACCCCACTAACAATAACCAAGAAACGCCCTATGGCGTTCTGGCAACCACCCACCACGTGTTAGCATCACGGCACACTCACTCACTCACTCACTCACTCACTCACTCACTCACAAGTTGATCAACTGTTCCTACTAGTAGATGTTGATGATCAAATATTGACTGTATCCTCTGCTGCACAGGATTGGCCGTCACTCCAAGTCACTGGACACCACAAAGTTTGTGTGTGCTTTGTGCACCGGGCAACTGGTTTTACTGACCCCGTCAAAGCCGCGAGGAGCCACACCTTTCGCTACGTTCGTAAAGGAGAATTACGGTTCAGTAAGACAGGAACTGGTCGGGCAAAGTCACGGTGAGGTAATGCGCAAACTCAGTGCAGACTTTGCCACTAAGACGCGCATAAGTCAAAGCTGATTTGGGATCAGATACTTAAATAGGAATAAAACCTTAAATACCTCAAACCTTCAAGACTGCTGCAGTAGTAAGAGTTCTGTTAGTGCTGGAGGATGCTGTCTCTTATTTAGATTTGATTCAGATTGTTTTCCACTGTGAAATTATCATATTTATGATAAGTGATGGTATTTATGATATTTGAGCCGTATTCAATTCATTAACTTGATTCTGAATGTTTAATATGAGGACTCTGCAATTTCATACTCTCATTCTCTTGTGTAGTAGTTGCCTTTTATGTGTTTGTTTAATTATTTCAAATGTCTTTTTATGTTCTTTCATAATAAAATTTTAGTACATTTGCAGTTACTGAGTAGTTACTGAACAAGTAAAATGTCAATTTCTGTGGGTTTTTTAAGACTCATAATTTATTCAGTTAGAAACGACAGAAGTGTTTTTCCCCAAATAACTAAATAATATTTATTGAAGGCTGTTCATTAATGTTTGTTTTGAGATCTATAATACATTGTAATACAACCTGCTTTTATGTGTTTATAGATTAGTTATGGGCTGTTGAAGAGCCCTTTGTAATGCTTTAAATATTGCATGTGTAACTGTAAATCTTCCAGCATGCTCAGCCTGTATCAGTGCTGGATATTTAGCTGGGCTGTAAGCAGCTTTCGGTCTGTCAAATATCTATTTCCAAAAAAGACTGATGGGGTACATGTAACATCTTATCTGTACACAATAGCTGTGTCTTATTTCGGAAGGCTGCGTCCTAGAGAGGTCGCATAAGAAGTCTGCATAGGTCATGGAGGCTGTCTCGTTTCAAAAAGCAAGTAGAACGACACTGCGACCTTTCACAGGAATTCGGCGGATGCATGAGGTGTATCCTTTGTTGCTAGAGATAACCCACAATTCTTTGCGTCGCCATGAACCAACCGTCTTTATTTGAAGAAACGGCAGCAGCTGCACATTTAATCAAATGTGTAGTTTCAATTTAAGAAGTTTTTTACGTTTTAGTTCCTCAGTAGACAGATGTAGTAAATTAGTGATTTTAAACATGAAAAAACACTTAAATTCTTCTGGCGGGTAAAAACAGACCAACTTTTTTTAAATTTTAACTTTTATGTAAAAATCTTGCTTTATTAATTTGACCGGTGTGAGAGCACAATGTGTTGGCATAGCAACGTGATGCTTCCTGTTTCCTTTTTTCCAACATGTCCTATAAAGGACATCTTGTTTAATTCCAGGTTGAGGATGCTCCGTGACCGCATCTTTCAGAGGATGTAGCCTCCGGAGGATGCAGCCTTTCGAAATGAGACACATTTGCTTTGCCTTTTTCAGATATATAAAAACTCAACACAATCTCAGTAACAAACACTATTTAATTTAGTTTCATTAATAATTTTAAATAGCATCTCAATTATACTCGTATACAAGACATCTGAAACTAATTTGAGGGTGCAAAAACAGAAATTACAAAAATATAATCACAGAATCACACGAAATTCACTAAAATAGCAGAACTTTCCTCTTATCAGACTGAGGCACAGAGAAGGGATACAGTATAGTTTAAATCCCTGAAAGCATACAGTATCATACGGCATGCTGCATACAACATATTGATGCTAAAGGTAACAGAAGAAATTGTCAACTTGTTTTAACAATCATAAACAGGTTCAGGATAGTGTAATCGGTGATTATTTCTAAAATATTTTTATATCAACCATCCCTAAGGCATAAACACAAAGGTAAAGAATATCTGAGTGTATTCTACATTATACGATTCAATCACTACAACTGCTGTTGTGTGCTACAGTTTGTTTATATCTTTAAAGGAATAGTTCACCCAAAAATGAAAATTCTGTTGTTATTTACTCACCCTCAAGTTGTTCTAATCCTGTTTAAATTAGTTGTTCTGCTGAACACAAAGAATGATATTAAGAAAAATGTTTGATACCAAACGGTTCTGGGGCACTATTGACTTCCATAGTAGGGGAAAAAAACACCATTGTAGTCAATGGTGCCCCAGAACTGTTTAGTATCCCACGTTCTTTAAATTATCTTCTTTTGTGTTCTGGAGAACAAAAAATTGACACAGTTTTGGAACAACTTGATTATGAGTAAATGATGACAGAATTGTCATTTTTGGGTGATCTATTCCTTTAAGATCTGAGAATATAGTCTGTAAACGGCTGACGTCTTTGATGTTTGGCAAACACACCGAGATCTTAAATGACCTCTGGGATTAGGCATCTAGGTTTTGGAATGGTACATCAATGGTGCATAAAGCTAAAATTCTAAAAATCTTTAGAATTAAAATTCTGTTGATCAGACTTCTGTGCTTACAGTGACTTTCAGTACAAACTTGTTTTCTTCATAATGCGCAGAAATTCTTGCTGGTTAACTTCTCCATCACCATCTCTGTCTGCTTCCTCAATCATTTCCTATATTCAAGTCATACACAACAAACATACTGTATATTATAGTACTATTAAAGGTTGTCTAGCAGATTTTTGTCTTACCTGTAGCTCCTCATCTGTCAGGTTTTCCCCGAGTTCTTTGGCAACTCTCTTTAGATTCCTGAAGGATATTTTCCCTGTCTCGTCGTCATCAAACAGCCGGAATGCCTTTAGAATTTCTTCCTTGGAGTCCTTTTCTGCCTTAAGATTTACAAACAAACAAACATGTTCAGGTCTATTCTATTTTTGCATTTTAATTCTTTTTGCCCTGTGGCATTATTTTTATTACATAAATCACATTTCTAAAGCCAGGATGTGAGTACTTTTCCCCTATTTATGTTTTGTAATTCATTTTAATGGTCATTATTTGTAAATCCTTAATGGATAAGCTCATTTTTCTGATTTTCGAGAGAAATATGACTTTGAGAAATGCTGACATTTAAAATAGTTTTAACTCTTACCATTTTTTGAGTCATCACTGAGAGAAAATCAATGAAAGAGATTTTTCCAGTAGCATCTTTGTCCACCTCTGCGATCATTTTCTTGATTTCCTCTTTTTTAGGCTCAAATCCCAGAGCACGCATGGCCACCTTCAGTGTAGTTCCACAACAATAACTCCACAGTTAAAGCACAACAGCTTTTACACATCACCTTCATGTATATGTATTTGTTACATGGCGTTATATCTCACCTTTAACTCCTTCACCTCAATGTAACCAGAGCCGTCAGTGTCAAACAACTCGAAAGCCTCTCGAATCTCCTGTTTTTGCTCCTCCGTCAGTTCAGGCTTTGGACTGGCTTTTTTACGAGGGGCCACGGCACCCAGTGAGGGTCTTTTGGGACTGGTGGCCTGAATAGAATAGAATAAAATAGAATTAATAAAACAAAGGAGACCATTACAGTAACGAACAGAATTTAATATACTGCAGGTTATAAATACAGGACAAGAAACAGTGCAGTGCATGTAAACCATATATTGCCATAAGATATTACACGTTAGTGTTTCTTTGATTAATATAGACGATCGTTCCAGATATTTATTTTTTACGGCGGCGGCGGTAGCACAGATACAGTTATGTGTGTAAAGCAACGTGTCGGTAAGGCTACGTACAAATAGCAATGAAACAATAAATTCAATAAAATCGCCTGAAGGAAGTCAAATCCCTTTCATCTCAAAAACAAACACAAATTACAAAGGAAGACATGGTTCCACTCACCATCGTAATCGAGAGAAGCCCACAAGGAGAATTTATTAATACTACTATGGTGAAGGATTTGTTATGAATATTCGTGACGAGCTGGATTCAGCCTCGTTCGGCCAGTGGCTCGAAGCTAGGGTGGTAAGGCGTGGCTCATTGAAAATAAATAGGTTACGTATGACAAGACGCATCAGGAAGTAAATTTAGCAGGACCCATTCGTCATAGTAGGATTTGTAAATCTTCCCAGGGTTTTCGCTGTATTTACACTTTTTCAGACGGCAGAGTATAGACTTTGATTTAACTTTCGATTTTATCACACACACACGTGGCTTAACTCTGGTTTTAGAAAACATCATTGACTCCCATTGGTCCACTGATGGTAACAAATTTTCTTGGTTTTTATGTTCTTTATTATTCCTGTGGTACGTATGCAGGTAATGAAACAATTTGCCGATTTATATCTCATCAATCTTACCTCAATCTAAAAAAACAATTAAGTTTATTGCAAAGGTCAGTGGACAGCAGAAAAACAAACGTTATTAAACGGTATACACGTTATTATACTTCTCTTATAATATCCCTTTTTTGCCCTAGCGTGTTTGGAGAGGAGTATCTGGTGTTTAGTACAAGACATTCAATAATAACCTTTAGCTAAATAAATTAAAATGCTTACTTAGGATAAATTTGCCTGGCTATTGATCATGTAAGGGGAGGCGACTGTGTTCTCTATATTGATTGGTCAGAGTAGTGGCGCTCTTTGACGTGACCGTTTGGTTATTGGTCAAGCTCACACGTTAACGTGAATGTGGGCAGCCGGTTCAACCAATCAGGGAGTTCAGCATTCTCTGCCGATGATGGCGTCATATGTTAACGTTACA
The DNA here is from genome assembly GCF_024868665.1 of Triplophysa rosa. NCBI lineage: Eukaryota > Metazoa > Chordata > Actinopteri > Cypriniformes > Nemacheilidae > Triplophysa > Triplophysa rosa. The sequence goes on from NC_079902.1 coordinate 2,226,850, forward strand.
GCTGTGGTGTTCAACAGGTGAGCGATGTTTTAATACAACTACCGTGTAAGAGTAACGTTTCTTATGTCGTGTGCAGTTTACTAGGCCGTAGGAGTAAGTGTGGTTTTTGAGAACAATTAATTAAGACTGAACGGCAATATAGTCCAGCAGATTTAACCGTCAACACGCCTGTAACGTAAGTTCTTTGAAAAAGTGGATATTGTACAGTGAACTGGTTCGCCTGCTGTTCGAAGGAGCCAGAAGAATCATGGCAACTCGTATCAGACCTGTGAGTATAAAAACAACCGAAACATTTTTTGTTGTTGCAATTTTTTATTTTTAACATTTTATACGTTTACATGTAAGGGCTACACTGTGTATTTATTGTTGTTTAACCTTTAAAACACACTTCTCTTGTTGCTTAAACATTTTTGTAGTAAAAGTGTTTTCGAAGCAAAACCGTGGTTATTTTTTGGTAATGGTAACCATGGTTTAACTGTAGTTAAAAACATGGTAAAGTTTCACAGGGGTCATTTGCACATCATTGTCATTGCACCTTGACTTCTGTAGTTACTCCGTTAAAATAGAACACATATATATTATTGTGTTTCTGTTATTTATTTCACATTTATTTTTTATTTGTACACACTCTTTACATTGTGTCCCATTTGCAGCCCCACGGTTCAAATTTTGTGGTAAAATAATTTAAATGAGAAGGTTCTGCATTGTTTATGTTTTCCGAAGTGGTCTATAGCAGGGGTTCTCAACGTTTTTGACTCCAAGGCCCCCCCACTGTATTTAAAGGGCCCTAACACATGCGATTTCTGCCAATCTCATATTAATCTTGAGTACCTATAGAGTAGTGTTGCATACTTTGTATCTTCGAAGAGTATGTAGTTTGATCACATTTATAAAAGATGGATACAGCTGTACGATTATTTCCGAAAGCATACGGCGTGTGTGGGGGGGAGGGGTAGGATGGGCTGAACTAAAGCACGTGCGCACCCATTGCCAAACAAACACAGACATCAGTTTCACTCACCGCATGTGGTTCATTTCCGGCATCTTTTAGCGCTGGGACGGCTCCATATATCAGTTTCAAGCGATCTCCAAATCCAGCGTTATATCCACCGTTTATATAACATTCATCACCCAAATGCAGTGAACAAATAAACACCTGAACTTATTTCTCTCTCTCTCTTTTGCACACAAGTGAAAGTGACGTCTGCGCATGCTCTTTCTCCTATGGGATGAAATTAATCTCAAATTGATTAACAAATGCATGCACAGTCATCCGTGAACGTGATACAAGTTACACTTGTATTTTACTATTCACAAACAAATGCCTAATGATTTGAATCTGTGAAATTTAGATTTGAATAAACATGAGGCGATTTGTACAAATAGAGACAGATTTGTGAATACAATGTTTTATTTTGTGTTCATGTATAATCATTTTGCGCATACCAATGAGAAGTTATGCATTTGTGTATCCTGCAGCGCGCGTCCATTCATCCTGTTCTGTGCATTCATGTTTACCGATTCATTACTCATAAACGTCTCGNCCCATCCACAACTAGAGATTACGCCAGCTACATCGGAAAATCCCCGTGCCATCCTCCTGCGAGAGCCTGTGGACTGACTGACCATCCTAGCTCCATCCAAGGCAATTCCATCACCACCCAAGAAAAAGCGACCATCTGGCCGGCCCAGCTCAAGACAATTCCATCCCCAACCGAGAGCAAAGACGGACTACCTGTCACATAAATGCTAAATTTACAATACTTGGTATTTAATGCTAAACTTACATCACACGACAGCAGTTTGAAGTTATGGCTGCACTCAGTGACTTTGATTGGAGGTTGCTGGGTGGGTGTTGTAGGGAGTAGGGGGGCTTGTTGGTTGTGGTTCGGGGCGTTTCATTTGTTGGGACTGTGTGGGTCTGGTCTCGGTTGGTCTTGTTTTGTGGTCGATGTCGGACAACAGAGGAATAAAGTTAATTATGCCATTACTACTTTTCCCTGGTTGTCCTCTGTTGTCTGTTGTTGATCGCGGAATGGGACCGGGTTGGACCTGCACGGTTTCGGCGGGTGGGGCTTCCTGGGTCGCGGCTCGTGGGCTCTCCCTGTTCTTCGTGGACGTTGCTCGGTGGCTTTGGTCGGGGTCACTGAGTGCAGCTATGACACGTCAGAGGAGATCTGGCCCTCCCGGCTGAGCCTGGTTTCTCCCGAGGTTTTTTTTTCTCCATTATTCAGCATTGGAGTTTGGGTTCCTCGCACACAGCAGAGCAGTGCAGTGTTGGCTTGCTCACCGGGAGACTGCATTATTTATTTATTTATTATTTATTTATTAGATATTATTTATTATAATGATCTTGCTTGGTCTATAAACACCATGCACTGTGCTGTGTTTTACCTTTCTGTGTTTTTCTTATTTGCTCCTGTAAAGCTGCTTTGGAACAATGCACATTGTGAAAAGCGCTATATAAATAAAATTGAATTGAATTGAATTGAATTGCACCAAACATGTAATGCCGTAACATCAACTTGACCATATCAGAGCAAATCCTGCCAAATTTAAATAAATACAACAATTTTCGGTATTGCACCAGGCACAGTCATCGTCATCATTACAAAGCGCTAAGGCCAAGTGCCTGACAAGGTCTACACACGTTCGTTCGAATAAACGGATATGACGTTTTTTGTGGGTGTTCCCAGCAATGCAGACGCTCGTCCACACCCACTAATTAACATGTAATTTGCATGACTGTGAACAAGAAAAAGAAAACGAAAATGAAAACGAAATAAAAGAGAAGAGAAAATAAAATAAAATGAAAATCAAAGTTTACATTTTAATTTGAATTGTGGCAGTATTATTGCGTGAACATTAATAAAACCTTTGTAAAAAATGTTTTTACAATTTATTTTTCACATTTGCCTTTTCATTTTCAAATTGGCAGTCTTGCCTTGAGATTTTAGTGAAAATGAAATGTCAAATCACCAATTGTATTTTCTTTTTCAATTTGACAGGGACAACGCATTGTCAGTGTAAAAATGAAAATGAAAAAAAATAATTTCATTTTATTTTTCATTTTGGCACATATTGTGCACGCAGTTGTGTATAATGAAATTGCTAATCTGGTTTTCATTTTCATCGTTTAATTTATTTATTTAAATTTGGCAGGATTTGCCTCCCACATATGACCATATACAGGTGAAAATAGATTATGACAGATTTTTTACGAGCCTAGTGAAAATGTCTATCGCCACCTCTGCCGCAAACCTCTTCGTCGCTCCGTCAGACTGCCATCTAGTGGTAGACCGTAGTTTATGCACGGTTGTGCGTTGATCTGAAGTTGTTTGTGTGTGGATTGTCCAATGCAAAACCGCGTAAAGAACGTCTCAAAATCCGCGCCCTTTCCTCCAGTCACTTGCGATCACGTTCTGATGAAAGGAAATGATTGGATGCTACCAATTTGACATAAAGTTGAATTACATATTGCCCTCATTGTAATCCATCAAAATGACTCTCGCCCATTCGCCCACCACCGTCTAATCTGTTTCGCCATAGTTTCAAAACGAACTGAAAATATGTTTACACTTTTTATAATAACACAACGATAACGTTGTTCAAAATGACGGACAATGAAAAAGTCTAGTCAATGCCGTCAATGAGTCAATGCCGTTTTTTGCATTGACTTTTTGATCAAAAAGTCAATGCCGCAAACCTCTGCATCTCTCCGTCAGACTGCCATCTAGTGGTAGGCCGTAGTTTATGCATGGTTGTACGTGGATCTGAAGTTGTTTGTGTGTGGATTGTCCAATGCAAAACCGCGTAAAAGAACGTCTCAAAATCCGAATGCACAGAACAGGATGAATGGACGCGCGCTGCAGGATACACAAATGCACAACTTCTCATTGGTATGCGCAAAATGATTATACATGAACACAAAATAAAACATTGTATTCACAAATCTGTCTCTATTTGTACAAATCGCCTCATGTTTATTCAAATCTAAATTTCACAGATTCAAATCATTAGGCATTTGTTTGTGAATAGTAAAATACAAGTGTAACTTGTATCACGTTCTCGGATGACTGTGCATGCATTTTTTAATCAATTTGAGATTAATATCATCCCATACTTCTCCTGCTCTCCTTGCTGCTGCGTGTTTCGTAAACTTTACGAAGCCTGTACGATCATTGGGGGAGTGTATCGAGCACAGAAATACTACGTAATACGCCCAACTCGTTTTTTGACAAGTTGACCATGTTAAGCACGAGAAGACAGCACGTTTAACATTGTAAAGAAGTCAGAATGCTTGACACACCATTGCACCCACCCCCTCCGCACAAAAATTCAAAATTTCTATCCAATAAAATATTCCAGAGTTTGATGTTAACTGGAAAAGTGCGTATTCAATATAAAAATGGACAAATAATAAGAAATATCTTTTCAATTTCAATGCTCATTTTGTCTAATTTTAAATTATTAATTTAAAACAGGGGGGCCCCAGCTGACTTCCAAGGTGCCCCCCTGTTGAGAACCACTGGCCTATAGAGACATATAAAGGAAAGGTTCACCACCTTAAACATGATCATTATTTATGCCATCCTACATACATATTATTTTATATAATATGCTAGTTTTCTTTGTCTTTGGAATGCCTTTGGATGTTTTTTTGTTAAATGGGTTTGTGAAAGACAAATGGTCATAATTTAAACTTTGGCTTTGTGGTTGCACGATACGCACATTCATGAGTGAAGTTTTGACCTAGAATTACTAGGGTAGGGAACCAAGACCCTTATTCAGTACCGGTTCCGGATTTACACATACCGGCTGCACACCACTAAATTACATTATATTTGTCCGTAACAGTGTTGGGTGTAACTAGTTACTAAGTAATTAGTTACTGTAATTTAATTACTTTCCCCTTGAAAAAGTAAAGTAAGGGATTGCTCTTATTTTTTCTGTAATTTAATTACAGTTACTTTTGATGAATTAAACTAAATACTTTGTGTAATATATGTGTGTGTAATAGTGGAATTGACATAAAAATTCAAAGTCTAGCTTTAAAATCTGTGCTTTAATGTATAATTCTCACATTTGTAATACTTTGGTCAGTTAATAAGAGTACTTTATGTAGTTTAATATTATTTATTTGAATGAATTAAAAGAGCCCTTTCATGCCTATCCTTGAATCACTTAACTAATCAAGGTTGATATAGGATATAGAAAGTAATTAGTAATAAGTAACTAAATACTTTTTGGAGAGAGTAATTTTTACAGTAATCTAACTACACTATTGAATATGTAATTAGTAACTAGTAATTAATTACTTTTTCAGAGTAACTTACCCAACACTGGTCCCTAATAGTCATTAATATACATACTGACTTCAACCTGGACCACTAAATAGACTGTTACTGTAATGTAAAAATGAGTGTTAGATTATTTAGTCTACAAGTCATTTCATGAGTGATAAACAAAGTGATGGAAAATAGATTTATTTTCATGCATTTTAAATAAAGATGCACCAATTGACCGACCAGAGACCGGAATCGGCCGGTTTTTCGTATGATCGGCCCGACCGGTGACCGGCCGGTCAGTCTCACGTCTCGCCGATTCTATCCTATCTGGGCCGTGATGCGGGCAAGAACGTCACAGCCGTCAGTACACTCAAAGCCGCAAGTAAACATGTAAACGTGAGTGAGCACAGCCTGTCTTTCACGGCTCGTTTATACTCGCATGTGTGTCCACCGTACCGCGAATCTCTGCTGACTGACGCGCATCTCTCATATCTGCTGACTGCACGCGCGATCACACGTATCATGTACTGAACAGACAAAAAGGTGCACTGTAGTTCATCTCGCGCTGCTCTGTCTGCATGGGGTATATATGCTAACAGTGATGCTATTAGCATCATGCTAAACTCTGACACATGCTAAACTCATGTTGAAGTCGTTCACTTTCAACCTGATTCCATTCCATTCAAATTCCATTCAGCCTGATTCCTTGTCTTACGTTAAAACTGTGGTCATTTCACCTAGGTAAAATGACATTCAACACGACTTCTACTTGTTTTTAAAAATCCAAAATATAAAACAATGAATAAATCAACCAATATATGTGATATATATCTGATTGAGTTCTTTACTAACACTCAAAACTGCAAATACATATACAGTACGTCTTTAGAGTAGAATTCACTCATAAGATTTTTAACTTTATTGAAGTTGCAGCAAAAATCAACCCACTTCTTTTAATCCTACAGACACAAGATAAAGACAATTTATTTTACGATTCAGAAAAAATGAAATAAAGCAATGTTAGTTTCATAAACGGAAACAGACGAGAATAAAGTTGAAGTATTTTATTATTATCTTAGACTTTTGTGAGATGAGTACAAAAATGAAAAAGGTAAATTAAGTAACATGTTTAGTTATATTTTATTATTTGTTCTTATTTTCAGTCCCAGAGTTATTCAATTTAAGAGTTGTTTGGGAAAGAGAAGATTCTGTAATTTAATGCAGCTTGGAGAACTTCATTTAGGGAAATTTGGGGAAATTGTAATGTTCAATCATTTATTCAATGAAAATAAAAAAATGTGTATTGAAGAAAAGTTAATATGGTTTTATATACAGTATACTGTCAATTATAGTTTGTGGATAGAAAATCGGAATCGGCAGGTTTCACTTGCAATAAAATCGGAATCGGCAAAGAAAATTGCAATCGGTGCATCTCTAATTTTAAATGTTAAAAAATGTGGAAACCATTGCATCACACTTTCACCTGGCTGCATTATTATTTGTAAAATAAGGTCTTTCTGGAGTGTGTGTATACATGATTATAAATGTGACAGTTAACATTATAATATTTATTTAATTTAGGGAAATGAACTAGTGTCTTAGCCCTCAAGGGACTATTTGGCCAACCAGCTTATTCCTGCTTGAAAAGCAGAATGTTGTTGAAACATCAACTTTGAAGCACGTGATTGATGGACTAGCATTACTCAACATTACTTACTACCTTACAGCAACACTACATTCAATGAAGGTAAAAAAAGTTCATTTAAATGGAACAAGAACCAGAGATCATCAGGCAAAACTGGAACCTGAATCAGAACCGGAAGATTTCTTACGATACCCAACCCTAAGCATGACCTTTTCTTTCAATTTATCTTTTCTGTAAACTGTTCCTTTAATTTAGTTTCTGCTATGCTGCACAAACTGGAGAAATTTCAATACACTGTGAGCTTGTGAACATTTTCTCTGCAGAGTAACAAGCGGTGTGCTGTCATCGGGGGATCAGGGTTTCTCGGCCGGCACCTTGTGGAGCGCTTGGTGGACAGAGGATATGCAGTAGCTGTGTTTGATATCAGGCAGACTTATGAACTTCCAGGAGTGAACTTTTACCAGGGAGACCTGTGCGACAAACACGTGAGGATCCTTCCAACGTAAGGCATATGCAGTATGATACGATGGTCATGTTTGCACCTCCTAAAATGACCTCTCTTATTTAGGCTTTGCTGACGGCTTTGAAAGATGTGTCTATAGTATTTCATTGTGCTTCACCTGCACCAGCCAGTGATGACCGCGCTCTGTTTCAGCGGGTCAATATTGATGGCACACGTACTGTTATACAGGCCTGTCATGAGGCAGGTGTACAGGTATGAGTATGGAGTACAACACTGACCACATAAGGATTTCAACTATGAGTCAAAAAGAGATTTTCAGTTGTAACTAATTATGTAAAAAATTGTAATCTTTTGCTGGAACTCTAAGATAATTGCCCTAATCTTTAAAGAAAACTAAGAATTTTCCTGGAGATGTGTGAACTCCCTAGGCCCCTGCTTCTCAGAAATTCTATTTTTTGACAGACATCAGTGTGATGATGATATTCAAATGAGACTGACCTGTTTGTCAAAAATGTTACAGCCTGCTGCTGCAAGTTTGTTCTTAAAATTGCCATTTTGATGGACAAAGTTGTTTTTGTTTTCTCTTTAAATTTGATATTCAAAACCATAAAAATGCAGATCATGTTGTAAATAATGCAAAGTGAAAAAAAAACACTCTTGTTCATTATTACCCCTTTGCAGATTTTGAGTTACATAGAGGACAACAGTAAATGTCTACATACAGCATTTAGGTTGTAAATAGTTTAAAAATCTGCAAAATTGTTCAAAATGTAAATTGTTGGTTTTGCATGAGGTTTTGCTAATGATTAAATTATTCTACAATCACAAATGAATAATAGTTGTTTGCAAACTCGCAGGTAAATATTGTTGGTAACGTTCATTTTTGCCACAGAAATTGGTCCTGACCAGCAGTGCTAGCGTGGTGTTTGAAGGATCTGACATCAAGAATGCAAAAGAGGATTTGCCTTATGCGAAAAGGCCAATTGATTATTACACAGAGACCAAAATCCAACAGGAGAAGGTAGGAATAAATCCAAGCATTATTAATCTTAATTGCCTGAAATAGCCTTGTGCTCAGATTAAAGTGAACTGTTTAGTTTTTATGGGTTACTTTTATAGGGCTGTGTCCACCGAGGCGTTTTTACGTGGCTGAAAACGCCAGATACAGGCGCATATGACAGTGTTGTTCAGCCCAGACACTTTGGTTGCTATGATATGAAATATCTGCTGAAATAATGTGTTTTCTGATTTCATGGATAGTTTGTTTAATCGCAATATTAATATTTTGGTAGTCCAGAGACATCATCTGGTACGCATATGAGGACTCGGAAATATAAACTCCAGCATTGTTTTGCCAGTCTTTGTATACAGACATTCAACTGTACAAGAACGAAGCACCGATTGGTTGGTGTGGTATTTGTCCCACCCCTGCTGCACTGTGATTGGACGGCTGAGCAAAAAGTGACATTGACGAGCTGAGCGCTTTCACCCCAAGTTGAACATTTTTCAACTCTGAGCGTGAAAAGAAAATGCCAATTCCTGCTTTTTTTTTAAACGCACAGTGTTTCCTTGGTAGCAGTTGTAAAGACACACCAGCCGCAGGCAGAAACACAGCCCCTTAGTTTTGTTTATAGACTTTTCTATGAACAATCAGTGAGCTCCAGTGTTTCAAAAACATTGTTTAATAATCTTTCTCTCCCTGCTCAGCTGGTGTTGGAGGCCTGCAGTAAGGAGATGGATTTCTTCACTATTGCTATTCGACCTCATGGCATCTTTGGCCCCCGCGACCCACAGTTAGTGCCCATTCTGGTAGATGCTGCCCGCAGGGGAAAGATGAAGTTCATCATCGGGTGAGCAATAGTAACTTTTTACCTGGTGCACATTTAAATGGTCTGCTATGTACCATCCTACTGGTACTCTTCAATCCACTAGGTGGAAGTATGTACCCAAAAATTTTTTGACTGCGGTTTGCAACCTTGTTTTACCAAAGCCACTAGATGGAAACCCTGCAACCTTTAGCATAAAAAGCATAATGGCTAATGCTAACGCTTTGGCTTTAGTGGAATGCAGGAAAGGACAACAGACTAGTCGTTTTAATAGATGTGAGTGGATGTTGTTAGTCGTTACGCTTTCTCCAGTTGGAAGTGTTCCAGACCCTTCTATCTCCTTATAATAAGAGTATCTCTGGTCTTACTTTTTACCCTGCGTTTCATTCAGAAGTGATCGTGATCCCTATGCCCTGTTCCCTTCGAAGAGCACAGGGAAAAACATAATTGCATCTCTTAATGTGTCCATTTAAAATTCACTTGGCAAAGGAGCAATAAAAACATGATCATCTGCTGGTTGTCCTAACCATTAAAAGTATTTGGATTTTGTTAACTGCACAATAACATTAGAAATAATTCATATCGGTAGCAGAGTTGTATTCAGCGTGTCTGAGCTGTCTGTTTTAACACAACATCGACTCTTCTGGGAAGGCTTTACTATAATATGGTTGCAGATTTTGCGCCTATAATTTCAGACACAACAAGATCAGGCACAGATGTTGAGTGATGGGACCTGTGTGATAGCTGGCACTTCAGGTAATCTCAATTCAGTTATTAAAGGCCAGTCAGTGAAATCTAGCGGCAAGGTTGCAAATTGCAACCAACCGCTCACTCCACCCCTCCCTTTCGAAACACTACTACGGCTGACAGAACATGGCGAATTACATGCAAGGGGACCCGCGGTGCATGTAGATAGAAATAGCTCATTCTAAGGTAATAAAAACATAATGCTTCATTCTGTAATCTCTTTATACACCTCTGAAGGAATAGCTATGTATATTATATACACACAGGACCTATAAATGAGTTTAAGGTCTATGCTTTATAAAAACAACCCCCATATTCTGCTTTACAAGTTTGACCATTTTTGTGCACCTATTAAAAACTATGTAATGTAATAATGTAATTACGGTACATAATTGACAGATGTCCCAGTGTTCTGGGGTTTTTCATTTTGTGTTGTGCTGGTTAAAAGTGTTTAACAGATTACAGTTAACAGATTATTAAATATGATCTTCAAGTGTATCAATAATTCTGTATAAATTATTATATTTATTACATCATAATTCATTATTATGCCATAATTCTCAGGGCCTAAATCAAAGAAAATATGTTTGTACATAAACAAATGTTTTCACAGACTGATTTATGTTTTTTATACGCAGAGATGGATCTAACCTTGTGGACTTTACTTATGTGGAGAATGTAGTTCATGGGCATATTTTAGCAGCTGAACGCCTGAAGGCCGATTCTCCACTATGCGCTCAGGTATGGAATGTGAGAGAGTGAAAGATGTTTGTAGAATCTAGATGTATAGTCATAGATCCAGTCCCACGTCTTTGTGTGTGAAGTGTAAACACACCATATGATCACACGCAGCAAGTTTTGATTTGCATTTCCAAGGAAATATCTACGTGACCACAAACAGTAAAGAGGTTGTCCTAAAAATATTGTCGTAAAAATAGTTTAAGGATGATGATGTGTTTGAGTTAACCAGAACTTTTACGCCCTTCAGAAGGATTTCTGGTAAAATTACACTAGGACATCAACAGTACCTTATAAATGTACTTCTTTATCTCTTAATAACAGGCTTACCACATAACCAATGATGAGCCAGTGCGTTTCTGGGACTTTATGTCACAGATTCTGGTGGGTCTGGGTTACAGCGCACCCCGGTACCACCTGCCCTACATGCTGGTCTATGGAATAGCTCTGTTGCTGTGGCTGATAGCCTTCATAATGCGGCCCCTGGTCCAGATCAAACCCACCTTCACTCCCATGAGAGTCGCTCTGGCCGGCACTCACCATTACTACAGCTGTGCCCGTGCCAAGCAGGACATGGGTTATCAGCCTGTGGTCCCTTTAAAAGAAGCAATAGCACGCACAGTAGAGAGTTATCCACATCTACGGAAGGGAGCGTAAACCCCAGGAAATAATTCTCGCTTCCTCACGTGATTCCTCAGCAGAAATATGAGCCTTTGACTCTGGATTACCAGTGTTTACTGTACTGTAAAGTAGGTTATATTTACAGTGCACTTCATCAGTCCTTCATGATCTCAAACAGATGGATGTTTTTGGAAGGCAACATTTCAGTGGATATGTGACCGCTATTTAGTTTTCAGGTGGGCTGTATAAACGTCAAACAAATCAAATATTTTGTCTTGCATTCTTTTTTCTTTTTGGTGAAACCGTTTAAAGTCAACTTGAAATTTGCAACCCAGAATATCAAATTACAGAACACTAGAGGGAAAAAAAAGAACCAAAACCTGTTTTTGCTGTAATCTTTTTTTAAAGGCATTAAATGATGGTGCGTTACCTACATTGGTAATGCACCTCAGACTAAGAATAAAGCTAAGTTTTAACATTTATTTTCCATCCGCGTGGCTTGGATGTCAGCTCAGATGTGGCGAAAGGTACTGTACTGTGTCTCGATCAGCTCCCTTGTTTCTGAGGTTGTGAATCAGTTTATCGTGTGCACGGGTTCGGACACTGGTAAGGACCCTGGCTCACTTCACATTGGGACAATGTTCACTTATTTTCCTGTGACGTCACTGCTTAAGCGCGTTGTGATACTTCACAGCTTGTATTAATCAACAACCGGCAAGACCGCCATCTCTCTGACTTTTTTTTAAATGGTTGAAGTACATATGAGAAACACTTTCATTATTCTGTTACATATCAGTGCAAAAATTTGGTTGATTAATACATTTAACTGTTAAGTCGATTGTGTTGCCTGCCTGTCTAGCAACGTTTGTTTATACATAACATAAAATAAGCGTTTTTCTTTTCGAAAGTTCTGTCGCGTTTCATGAAGTTCATGGAGTTGGCTCCTGCGATTTCGATTAAACGTCTACAAAACTTGTCACGTGGTTTTTGAGGTGCATTGTGGGATTTTTTAGGGAACAAACGTTTCGGTGCACTGGAAGGATTTTGCAAATGAGACAGCCCTAATGGCTGACTCCCTGGTCAGTGCCATGACTACTGAACAAGGGAGCTGATTGAGACAGCCATAAATAGGTTCACTGTTACTTTCATGTTGAAAATACTTGTTTTATGTTGTAATTATGTTTGAGTAGAATGCCCAACACAGTTTTCATTACAATGTAACATTTGGTTACTAAATACCTTGGTTACAGGGATCAGGTGTGAGCAGTTAGGGTTGAAGCTAAACTCTGCAGGACAGTGGATTCTCCCACCCCTGCATTAAGGGATAGATCGTACACAGTGTGGTTCAAATGTGTGTATGAATCTTAACTAGTAAAAATGCCATGCCATGTCAACAACCTGTCACAGGATAATAATGAATATAATTTTTCCTCATTTAAAATGCAATACATTGCAGTAAAGTTGTACTTTTTCAGCCAAATCTCAAAATTATCCTATGGTGTCACTGTTTCAAGCATCGTACATAAAAAATACAAACATAGACATGTTAATAAATGCCTCAGGCGTTTTAGTAAATGGCAATCATTTTTTCCATCCATATATTCAATAGCGCAAGAACTTTTTATCACCAAAAAACATGTCTTCTGGTGTGACACCTTATCCTATTTTAAATTGAGTAATTCCACGGACAACTTTAATTAGTCGGAGGACCCTATTCAAGGTCATGTTACTGAAGCCACGTGTGACACGTGCACATGGTAAGTATTTGTCTCAGAATTGGTCAAATATTTAACCTTTTTGGAGCTACTATAAATGTTGTCCTTTGGTATGTATAATGTTTTCATAATAAAGAAATAACACCGTGAAAAAAGGGTCTAACAACGAAGATGAATCAAATGCTATTTGTATATTATATGAAGGTTTTTTTATTTTGCTGTCACGCCATAGGGCACATTTACGGTAAAGTTCAGTGGCATTTTTTTTAAACCCGTTTTTTTATATATTGAATAATATTACGCTACACTAGTACTCCTTAAGCGTTACGCTGCACAAATGGAAGCAATGTTGGATTTTTGCAATTCCTCCAGTAGGTGTTGGATGGGAGGTGGGGTTGTTGTTCGTATAGTTGACATTCCTGCTCACAGATATGAATCATTATTGTTATGACTCAAAGTTGTCCAACCTGTTCCTGTCCCATCACAGTAGGTGTAACCTGCAGTGAAACCGCATCAAGCCTCTCAGGGGTGTGAATGTGTCTGATGTGTAACCTAGAGACTGTACACACCCCACTTGCTCTTAACAGAGCTGTCCGTATTGGTCCCAGAATGTTCATTAAGAAACACTGAGTCAAATGTTCACCTTGACTAAACATTGATAAGTTTATGTAAGCAGTTAGTGATGTAGGCTGTCCTTACTTTAAGTGAGTTGTTTTGTTTCGGTCTAAATGGTCTCTCGACACATTTTATGTGTGGATTTATCCTGTGTTTTTTTTGGTTATGTTGAGTCTTATGAAATGGTCTAAAATGATTTTCAGCCTGCTGAAAATGTCATAAGCGTTTTTTGCTAAACTTGCCATGTGCAGAATTAGACTTTAAAGATATTATTTTTTCACAATCCTAAACATTCTTACTGATGTCAGTGAATCTATAACAAACCTGTAAGATGTTGTCTCCTGCGAATAATATCAAACACTGAAACCGATTTCCGCTCCATCCTGGTCTTGTTTCAGAATATTCTGATTGTCCCAGCCCTTAAAGATGCCATTCTTACCAGTTTCTGTGTCAGTCATGCTGGTTTGTATTGCTGGGTGGGCAGGTGAACAAGATCTCAATTCAGACAGATTAGAGTCAGTGTGACATCACTTCCATTCATTGTTCTCTGCAGCTTGGTCTCTATCTGTGCATGACATACATCAGAAGTCAACACATAATGGTATGCAAGTAGCACACTTTCTATTCCACCCATAACACTGAGTTACATAGACACATACGCAGGAACACACCTAGGTTTGGTAGGCCAGGCCTCCCTGACTTGCTGGGCAGGTCTGTGCCCACGCCCGTACCTGCTCGCTGGAGAAGACAGCTGTCACTGAACACAATGTGTGTGTGTGTGTGTGTGTGTGTGTGTGTGTATGCGTCAGTGTGTGTTCACTGAGCCAAGAGCTCACAGTCCTTTTTCTAGCACTGCTCAGTGCATCTGTGACCCAAGCTATTACTCACAGCTAAACTCAATCTGACCAGGTAAGTCACTTGTGATTTTAATAAAATGTCACAAAGTAGTGATAGTATTTGGGGTTGACATCTTCTCACTGTATATATATATATATTTCGCTGTATTGCTGGCTTTTGATTCATGCCATAACTCGTTTTTATGTCATGTGCTTGTAATGTATTGTTATTGTGTTTTTGTTGTTTTCTTTTATATAAAGCACTTTGGTTAACAATTAGCAATTTTGGTATATGCTTTTGACATTTATAATTTATTGGTTTATTTTTAATGTTGCTATATAAGATTATTTATTTTTCTTTTATTTTTCTTTCAGTTTTTTTATTATTATAATTTTACTGCTTTAAACTTACTTCAGTTTATTTTTGAGTCAACATTTAAATTCTTCCTTGAGTTAAGTTTTTCCAATAATTTTTAGGTCAATATTTGATTTGATTTCAATGACCAGGAACGTTTTCAAAGTTTTAATTGTAGTAAACTAAAAAAACCTTGACTGGTTGATATAGACTGTAGCTCTGGTGAAAGTGCATTTGACAATTATTTGGCTTTCACTCAGTCATTGTTTCCTCTTCCACAAACTGTGTTTACACTTGATATCACATTGTGTCACCATGGAGCAAAGCTCAATGCTCATGTTGGAATAACTTTTGGGAAAGGGGAAATGTTTTGGCTTAATGTGCTCTGTTGAGTTTTTGATGCTTTGTTACACAAGCCTCGGGTCATTTATGTGTAGCGTAAGCTTTGTTTCTTCATCCTTTACACTTAAGATATTGAGCATTTTGTTAAGCGAGTTTTAAGAATTGTCACATCTGATAATTACAACAGATACAATCTAGGATGGAAACCAACCAAATAATGATGTTGGTTACTTGATTTGTAATGGCATGAATCAGGATGTACATGTGTATTTAGGAGATTACTGAAAGTCCTACTGGAAGTTGTAATGATATTTTATCTCTTATAAAAGCTTTATCTGTCATGTAAGAGGTTCGGGACGTAGAGCCCTTTGAATATAATACTGTCAAAGGATGTTTTCGGTCGGGAGTGGACGGACAGGATCTGCTACATGATTATGAAATGAAACTGGAATCTTCGCTGAAGGTTTACAGCTATAAGTTACAACCCTCCTTATGTATAGCTGTGAATCTTACTTTAAATCATTTTTCAAAGGGAAAGTTTGTGGATAAGAACAGATAATGAAAATGATCATTAATGGTCATTAAAACTAGTACCATTAACACTTGACTGGCTGCATTCACATTTGTCATTTACATGCAACCTGTATCTGGATGTTGTCCACACTGAAAATGTTACACTTTAAAAGACAAGTGTAAAAGTGCTTCTGATCGGAATGTCATCCGCAGAGTGTCCTGATCCAGAGGTAGTCGAGGACGCATTGTGATTGGATCTCAGTGTAATGTAAACGCAATCCAGCCAGTTTATCTACATATACCGGTACAACTTCACAGAAAATCCCGCCCGCTATCATTATTCTCTCGTCTGTCCTAAGCCTGTCATACTGCAGAGCAGATGACAAATACAGCGGAAAGTTTACTCTAGCTCCCAAACGTTGCACAGTCGTTCATTTTCCCACGAAATGATCGTGGATACTTTTTTACAGTGTATCATTATTTGCAACCTACAGAGGATGTATGTCAAATTACACGAGATGTTTTACTTGTCCACTATTTGACTTTACCACCACCCTATTTGTAATCTGTAATCAATTAATTTGTGTTTAATGACACGAATTTACCCCTATTTTCATGTCAGTCAGCACGACTTTCAATCTAATGTATTTAATACGCAATATTGTTCATGTATAAATATATATCAACGCAATCTGATGGGAATTCACACCTATTTTAAACGGTGGCTCATTCATGTGAATTCCTATTTCCTACGATCTCAGTCTTATGTTTTGTTATGATTTTACTTTTCCCCTGTGAGTTTAGGTTTAGGGGCGGGGTTAGAGTAGCCATTTATCGTTGTTTGAAACTCGCGTTTTAGCAGAATTAGGGATTTTAGGGTTTGGGGTGAAGTAAGGTGTTAGTTAGCCACATCCTAAAATATTTACTACTTTTGATATCAGGTCATTAATATATAAATGTAAAAACACACGCTCTCTGTGTATTGAAAGTCGTGCTGAGTGACACGAAAAGAAAGTCGTGCTGAGTGACATTAAAAAAAGGTTGTGCTCACTGACACGAAAAAATGGGGATGTTCGTGTCCATGAACACGAATTAATAGATTCCAAATTTCGTGTCTATGCCACGAACTTCCCTGCAGTCCAACCTAGTCTCACGGCAGTTCGTGGCATAGACACGAAATTTTTATTAATTCGTGTTCATGAACGGGTTTTACTCGCGCACACACAGCGACAACGGTGTTTTTAAACGCATCATTTGTTTATTTTCAGCACTGCTTGTTCTAATAAAACCACACTGTGTACCTCAGCATCAAACATTACAGTTAGATATTGAAATAAAATGACCAATGACTTCAACAAAATATTCAGGATTTAAAGCAGCTATTTATTGACAGAAGAATAAACATTTAATTATCTTCAGGCTAACAATATTCTTGTCTTACCGAAGTATAGGCTAGTGGCTCCGCTTTTGGATATAACAATCAAAATCCCTGAGTTTCAGTCTTTACATCGTGGTCTGTTGATGTGATGGGTCAAATTAATCGAAAATATAAGTTTACTCTCAAATCTGTGCGTATTTAAATAAATAAAAAAATAAACAGCTAAACTAATGTGTTAGTGAGTGAGGTAAAACGAAATGACCGTTCATTTTTAAATGACGGGAGTGCGAGGCAGAGCGGAGAATGCACGTGCTCGAGCGCACACACAGTAACAGACAACCGCACTTATGCACATGGATTTATGATAAATGGATAAATGTATTTATGAATGTATTTTAATTTACATTGTAGCCTAGTTTAATATTCTCAGCTTTGGATTTTGGATTTATAATATTCATCTGGTAATTATAACACGTTTTACTGTATTTCATCATTTATTTAATTCCTATTGCATATAGCAGACGTTTATACTTTCCAGTGTATCATTATCTGTAACATGCTCATCCTCCCCGTTATGTGTGTTCTGTGAAATCTCCCCGCACTGGGGCTATTTTTAAATTGCAGGCTTTTTAAAATAATGGGCGGGAAGAGATCCGATCAGGTATCCAGATGTGGAAGCCACTTGATGTTGACAAGTGTAAACGTGCTGTGTCCTGATTGTCTGAAGATCCGATCTGCTTGTTCGGATCACCGAGATCGCATGTTAATGACAAATATAAACGCAGCCACTGTTTACTCTGATGATTGAAATAAATCTAGAAGAACAACATGGACTGACTAGGAAAGAGTTTCACAGTTTAGAGTGGTACACTGCATGGGTCAAGTTGGTTAAGTTTAGGTTAACTTATTGACCCTGTCATTAAATTCAAACTTATGATAAAATTATGGAACACAACAGATTGACCCAAAACCTTACAGCAAGTAGGCTATACAGTCCTATGGCAGTTCGATGACAATTTGCCCTAGTCTCCTTGATTTTTAGAAATATGCAGGTGCTCCACATTTAAATGGTCTTTTTTCATTACTTTTGCTAACACTTAACACAAGAGATGCGCTTAATCTTTGTTATTGTTAGTTAATAGACACACAACTATTGCTTGCTCGTTCGTGTGACTTCATTGTGCATAAACGAATGTGAACACTGAACAGTTATAACTTTTGATTTGAAAAATGTTGAAATTTATATTAAACAAGATGAATAAATGCTGCAGAAGTACTGGTCATCGCTAGCTCATGATAACTTGTGTAGTTAACTAATGGTAATAAATAGAGCCTTACCAGAAAACCTATTCTAAGAGTTTTTATTATTAAACATACGTCCCCACAGTGAATCCCTGCCATTTCCACTTGAGGAACTCTACTTCTGTATCTTATATAAATGTTCTTATATAAATGTCTTTATATTCTCATTTCCTTAATCTAGGTTTTTTTGAAGGAGTTTTTCGAAGCGAGTGCTACAAACAATGTCCAGTGGTGAGTTTTGAATCACAGTCTTTTTGTAATGAATCTTATATAAATCAATAGTAGTAATAAGTCAGTAATAATTTATTGCATTCCACTCCACTCTCACTTTAACCAGAGATGTAGCACACCACACCGTTAAATCCTGTTGTGCTGCATGTCATGCATTGCTTAAAACACTCAACTTTTATCTTTATGCTTTAATTTTGTCTAGTTCTCACAGTGTCCCTTTCACTCACTATTGTAGAATTGCAATATTGAAAATATCTTCGTATATTTTTGTCTGGTATGTTCTTGTTTGTAGAGGGGAACAGACAGTCTGTTTTAAGGACCACAAAGGTCCGCACTGCTCTGAAAGGAGACAACAGCTGGATACAGAGACAGCAGGAGAAACTTGAACAAGAGGAGAATGAGAAACCATGGTAGGCAAGAAATGAGTCAGTGTGAGTGAGATGGAAAGGGACATCGGAAAGTAAAAAGGGAGTTACACAGATTGATGAGTCCAAAGTTTAGCTACACACTAGTAATACAGGTTTGAATCATTTTCTTCTCCTGGCAGGATTGCTGAGGTGCGAGCAAACCGCTCAAATGACGTGTTGGAAGAAACAAGTCCTGTTTCTACACCCACAACTAAAGATCATCTGCCCACAGTCAACACTGAGAAGTATTAACACCCTGCTTGAGTTATATTACTTGCACATTTATTATTTAGCAGCCACTTTTACTCAACTCAATTTTTATTTATATAGCGCTTTTTACAATTTTCATTGCTACAAAGCAGCTTTACATGAAAACATGTTAACTATAAGCAATACAATAAATAACATACACGCACTGACACACACAATAACGCACACCAAAACACACATAAATGCACACACGCATGCACACACACACACACACACACACACACACACACACACACACACACACACACACACACACACACACACACACACACACACACACACACCACAACACACACACACACACACAACACACACACACACACACACACACACACACACACACAAAGGCTTTGGTTGACTATCCCCGTGGGACAGTCATAGCATAATGTTTTTATACTGTACAAACTGTATATTCTATCCCCTATCCCTAACCCTATCCCTAAACCTAAAGATCATAGAACACTTTTTGCATTTTTAGATTTGTAAAAAATATTGTTCTGTACAATTTATAAGCTTTTGTGCCCATGAGGACCTCAATTTTGGTCCCCACGGTGACAAGATCCCCATGTGTGGTGTGTATTCAGTTTAGGTCCCCACCGGGATATACAAACATGAACACACACACACACACACACACACACACACACGCGCGCGCGCAACACACGACAACACTCAGCACACACTCACGCACACGCACACACCAAAACTCCAGTGGAGAAAAAAAGCGTCGGGAGAACCCAGGCCCAGCCAGGGGAACCCTCTTTCAGCTCCACCATCTGAACTGGTTACGGACCTCGGAAACAATGAGAAAAGACATTTGTATTTGTATTATAGAAGTGTTGTGTATGCAAGGTTGAAGAGATGTGTCTTTAATCTAGATTTAAACTGACAGAGTGTGTATGCCTCCCGCACACTATTCGGACTGTTCCAGAGTTTGGGCACAAGGTAGGAAAAGGAACTACCACCTGCACTTGATTTGGAAACTCTAGGTATTATCAACTGTCCAGAGCCCAAAGAGTGTAGTGAACGTGAGGGACTGTATAGTAGTAGAAGCTCACTCAGGTACTGTGGAGCTAAACCGTGGAGGGCCTTATAGGTAGTCAGTAAGATTTTAAAGTTAATACATTGCTTAACAGGTAACCAGTGCAATGTTGACAGGACTGGTCTAATATGCTCATAGTTTTTTGTTTGTGTAAGAACTCTAGCTGCCGCGTTTTGAACTAGTTGGCGTTTTTGTAAACAAAACAGGGCAACTGCCTAACAGTGCATTACAATAATCTAGTCTTCACGACATGAATGCGTGAATTAACTTTTCTGTATTTGTTAGTGACAGCATATGACGTAATTTAGATATATTCTTAAAATGAAAAAATGCGGTTTTGCAGGTGTTGGCAACATGGTTTTCAAATGACAGATTACTATCGAATAAAATGGCCAGATTCCTAACAGTCGACGAGGGTTTTATTGAGCATACGTCAATAGCTAAGCAGTATACTTGGTGGTTACGTATGGCGGTTTTTGATCCAAAAAGTAACACTTCTGTTTTGTCCGAGTTCAACAATAAAAAGTTGCTACTATCAAGTTTTTTACATCAACTATGCATTCCATTATTCTGGTGAACTGCTGTGTTTTGTGAGGCCTCGAGGAAATATAGAGTTGAGTATCATCAGCATAGCAGTGAAAACTTACTCTGTGTCTCTTAATTATAGTCTGTGTCTCTTAATTATACCTCCTAGATAACCTCCTAATTATACCTCCTAGGTAGCATGTACAGTGCGAAGAGCAGAGGCCCTGAGACAGAGCCCTGTGGCACGCCGTACTGGACTAGTGATTTGTGTGACACCTCATTGTTTATTGCTACAAACTGAAAACGGTTAGATTGGTATGAACGAAACCATTTAATGCTATTCCACTAAACATAATTTTCAAGTCTATGTAAAAGTATGCTGTGGTCAATGGTGTCAAAAGCAGCACTAAGATCTAATAGCACAAGTAACGAGATGCAGCCACAATCAGATGCCAAAAGCAAATAATTTGTTACTCTCATCAGAGCAGTCTCTTTACTGTGATGTGCTCTAAATCCTGACTGGAATTCTTAACAGATGTCATTGCTTTGGAGGAAGGAACATAGCTGTGATGAAACGACCTTTTCAAGACTTTAGAAATAAAAGGTAGATTCGATATAGGTCTATAGTTAGCTAAGTACCAAGGGTCAAGTTGAGGTTTTTTGACAAGGGGCCTAATAACAGCCACTTTATATGCTTTAGGGACATATCCTAATGTCAGAGATGAGTTTGTAATACTAAGCAGAGGATCTATAATTTCAATGGGAGCATCTACAAAGTAGTTCTGTAAACTAGTAGGTATAGGATCTAGCATGCATGTTGTTGATTTAGATGATCTAATGATTTTAGACAATTCATCCTGACCTACTGTAGAGAATAATGGCAGTTGCTCCTCAGGGGAGCTGAAATTTATGGTCTGATCAGCTTGTGTCGCTTCTTGTTGCTTAGCTGTAATCTTTTCTCTAATATTATACATTTTACTCATAAAGAAATTCATAAAGTCGTCACTACTATGCTCATGTCCAACATCTGAAGGCGCTGATAATTTATTTTTGGTTAATTTAGCCACTGTGTTAAATAAAAACCTAGGGTTGCGCTGATTTTCTTCTATTGTTGATGAAAAGTATGCGGATCTAGACATTTTTAGGGCTTTCCTGTATGTTAAAATACTATCCTTCCATGATTTACATAAATTAAATTACCTGTCAATGGTTTATGTACTTTTTTACATTTACTAGTGCAAGGGACAGACACAGTCTCTATATTATGGTGTTTTGTAGATGAGATGGCTTTTTGTGAATTTTGTGTTTTTTGTGACATGAGACGGCAAGCAGACAGTTGGTTAAGCCATTCTGTCTGCTCCCTGACCTGGGCCCTAGTGAGTCAAGTTTTAGCATTAATTCAATTCAATTCAATTCAATTTTATTTATATAGCGCTTTTCACAATGTGCATTGTTCCAAATAAGCTTTACAGGAGCAAATAAGAAAAACACAGAAAGGTAAAACACAGCACAGTGCATGGTGTTTATAGACCAAGCAAGATCATTATAATAAATAATATCTAATAAATAAATGAATAAATAAATAAATGCAGTCTCCCGGTGAGCAAGCCAACACTGCACTGCTGTGGCGAGGAACCCAAACTCCAATGATGAATAAATGGAGAAAAAAAAACCTCGGGAGAAACCAGGCTCAGCCGGGAGGGCCAGATCTCCTCTGACGTGTCATAGCTGCACTCAGTGACCCCGACCAAAGCCACCGAGCAACGTCCACGAAGAACAGGGAGAGCCCACGAGCCGCGACCCAGGAAGCCCCACCCGCCGAAACCGTGCAGGTCCAACCCGGTCCCATTCCGTGGTCAACAACAGACAACAGAGGGACAACCAGGGAAAAGTAGTAATGGCATAATTAACTTTATTCCTCTGTTGTCCGACATCGACCACAAAACAAGACCAACCAGACCAGACCCACACAGTCCCAACAAATGAAACGCCCCGAACCACAACCAACAAGCCCCCCCACTCCCTACAACACCCACCCAGCTACCTCCAATCAAAGTCACTGAGTGCAGCCATAACTTCAAACTGCTGTCGTGTGATGTAAGTTTAGCATTAAATACCAAGTATTGTAAATTTAGCATTTATGTGACAGGTAGTCCGTCTTTGCTCTCGGTTGGGGATGGAATTGTCTGAGCTGGGCCGGCCAGATGGTCGCCTTTTTCTTGGGTGGTGATGGAATTGCCTTGGATGGAGCTGGATGGTCAGTCAGTCCGCAGGCTCTCGCAGGAGGATGGCACGGGATTTTCCGATGTAGCTGGCGTAATCTCTAGTTGTGGATGGGCATATGACGTTCATCTGGGCCTGGCGGAATCTCTCCCTACCTCGGGATGGGCATCCCGAGGCGAGGGCAGAAACAGAAAGAGAATAATTAGCGTAGCTGCTGTTCATTAGCTATGTATTAGTGAATGCTTGGCTGAAAAGATGTGTCTTTAATCTAGATTTAAATTGGGAGAGTGTGTCTGACCCTCGAATAGTATCGGGGAGGCTATTCCAGAGTTTAGGTGCTACGTATGAGAAAGCTCTACCCCCTTTGGTGGATTTAGTTATTCTAGGTGTTATCAAAAGTCTGGAGTTTTGAGATCTTAGAGAGCGTGATGGGTTGTAGTGTGGTAGAAGCTCTGTTATGTAGGTAGGGGCTAAACCGTTTAAGGCTTTATAAGTAATTAAAAGAACTTTAAAGTCAATACGATACTTAATGGGTAACCAGTGAAGGGTTGATAACATTGGGGTTATGTGATCGTATTTTCTGGACCTGGTTAGAACTCTGGCAGCTGCATTCTGAACTAACTGTAGTTTGTTTATTGATGCTGCAGGACAACCACTAAGCAGTGCATTACAGTAGTCAAGTCTTGAGGTCACAAATGCATGAATAAGCTTCTCTGCGTCAGCCACACATAAAATATTTCGCAATTTGGCAACATTTCTAAGGTGGAAGAAGGCTGTTTTTGTGACATTTGAGATGTGATTTTTAAATGACAGGTTGCTGTCTAATATAACGCCAAGGTCTTTAACTGTATTTGTTGGAGTAACAGTGCAGCCTTCAATTTGCAGGTCATAATCCGAAATATTCTGCTCACGTGTCTTTGGTCCGATAAGTAATATTTCTGTTTTATTAGAATTTAAAAGAAGGAAATTACAAGTCATCCAATGCTTTATATCGTCGATGCACTCTGCCAATTTGGATAGTTGGAAGGAATCATCTGGTCTTGATGAGATATATAGCTGAGTATCATCTGCATAACAGTGGAAGCTAATTCCATGTTTTCTAATAATGTTTCCAAGGGGCAGCATGTATATGGAAAATAGCAAGGGTCCTAAAACCGATCCCTGAGGTAATCCATAATTTACTTGCGTTAGATTTGATGATTCCCCATTTAAATGGACAAATTGATGTCTGTCTGATAAGTAAGATCTGAACCATTGTAGTGCCTGTCCCTGAATACCGGTATAATTGTGTAAGTGATCTAGAAGTATTTTATGGTCTACAGTATCGAACGCAGCACTAAGGTCAAGCAGGACTAGGAGTGAGATGTTACCTTTATCTGATGCTATAAGCAGGTCGTTTGTATTAAGACTATGTGCCATATTTCTAGACAGGAGAGCAGCCGCAGTCCAAGAGGGATGGAGACTGACTCTTTTCAACAGGTCAGGTCTGCCCCAAAAACTTATAAAAACTACATAAGTTTGCAGGCACCACTTAGACAACCAGCCGTTTAATGAAGACAATCTACTATATATCACCATAAGCAGGGAGGGGACCAGTGAATATTACAGTGTCTTACATCGTGCTTGCAAGTTCACACACCTCTTTAATATTATCTTTTGTGATCTCCAATTGATGGAGTCGAACATCGTTTGTGCCAACATGAATTACAATCTTACTGAATTTACGATTACCTTTAGCCAGCACATTTAAATTTGATTGATGTCAGGTGCTTTCCCTATCCGATCTTTTTTTCCTTTTCACAGAGTCGTCTCAAGAAATATCTGCATACACACAAAACCGCTAAACTGACTCAAAACGATGTAGTACACACGCAAAATCAGTATGTGGCACTGTAATTCTGCCACAGAGATGCACTAAAACGGAGAAGAAGATTTGGAGCATGTGTAACCGGTCCTACTCGCCCCGCTTTGCGCGGGCCTCGAACCGGCGTCGGTCCAGATGGGAGACGGGCGCTCTAACGAGGAGGCTAAAGACCGCAGTCTCTAGCGTCTGTCGCTAGAGCGTCTCTGTTGGTCGGGGAGTGAGGTTTACACACCGCACAGCTCTTCACTAGCTGGTCTCCGTTACACTCACCCCCCTCTGCATGGTGAGGTTGTCTTTGTGATGTGATTTGTGAAATACAGTTCCTGGTGTACCTGAAGGATGTTATTGTTGATAAGCACAGTTGAGTGTATGTCAAAAAAGTCAAAAACAAATAAACAAACAAACACCAAATCCTATTTCAATTAAAACTCAAGCATTAGCCTGCTGAAAAAGAAAACATTTTAAACCAGACTAAGGACTTACTTACACTATCTAATTTGAACTGGGTCCAAGCACCAAAGACTGTTGGACATCAACAGACAAGCAAACGGAACCGCCTACCCTTGAATCGCTTGTGTTCCTTTTGATGTCATACCCCGATCGGTCTGAGCAGCATCACATCAAACACACCTTATAAGCCACAATCTTAACTTTACGATAGACTGCATTGTGTCAGGAGGGAATGTTTATTTTCAGATTTTCTTAAAAATACCCCCTTTTCTTTCTTCCAAAACATTCCCTTTTAAGGAACCTCATCACTGTGTCGTACAACGACACTATAGGGCACATTTGGGGCGGTTTCCCGGACAGGGCTTAAGCCTAGTCTCAGACTAACTTAAATGTGAGGGATGCCTTGATCGAAAACAACTTGCACTGACGTATCTTAAAATATATCACTGCGATTGTTTTGTCTTAAGATGCACACAGTAATGTTTTTTTGTAAAGTATGATTTTTAAAATAACCTAATTATCCTAATTTAACTAAGGCCTAGTCCTGGCTTAAGATAATTCTGCGGTGTAAAAAATTGTGAGCACAACTCAATACAAGAGCACCTGATAGCCAGGTTTAGATAGACGGTCCAAACTGTAGAACCTCACAAATGTGTGCAGTGAAGACCAGCCTGCCATATCACAAACATCCTGAAGAGATGCCCATGATAACAGCGCTGTAGAAGAAGCCCAAACCAGCATAGGTGATGGCATACCGTGCTGATGAAATAGCCTCAATAATCCATTTACAACTAGCTTGCTTAGAAGCAGGAAGCCCCTTTTCAAAAGACCCAAAGCAAACGGTTGGTCCAATTTTCTTCAAGCCATGGACCAAGACATGGGCTTCTGAATCCTTCCCAGGAGCAATAGATCCAGCAGACGAAGGCCGTCTCGATGTCATCCATCAGTGAACCCCAAGACCTGAGATGGTGCGCTGCCTTAGCAAAGAATTCAAGCCTGGCCATTCTCATGAAAAAAGCTGGCAGGAGTAAAGCACTCTCATAGGCAGCTTTTCACAATGTACACAAGCAGCCCCCTCAAGAGCTGCTCGTGCATGCTCCGCTCCCAAACAACGGACACACGTTTCATGTGTATCTTCACCCATGATAAACAAGGCAGGGATAAACACACAATCTAACCTGTAGCTCAGCAAGGCTTTCCTGTAGCTCAGTGGTTAGAGCATGGCGCTAGCAACGTCAAGGTCATGGGTTCGTTCCCAGGGGATTGTCCATACTCAGATACAATGTATAGTATAATGCAATGTAAGTCGCTTTGGGTAAAAGCGTCTGCCAAATGCATAAATGTAAACCTGAGGCAGAGAAAGACACAAGACAGTCACTTTGACACAGCTTATGCTGAAGAGCAGAATCTATCACTAGTTGTAGAAGTTCTTCATACGCAGATGAGGCCTCATGCTGAGGCGTTCCCCCATAGTGTAATAGTATGTTGCAGTGTTAAGTTCCCTTGAAATGGAACTACATTTCAGCAATCCACAGAAAAAGGATGTGTGTATTTGTCTACCTTGCAAGTGCATGGGCGGCCCATGAAGTGTGGTCGCACTTTAAACCTTTGGGTAAATGCTAACATTGCACTTATGCTCTTGATGTTAAAAACATATTCCAAGTGTGTCAGAGCTCTGAGAAATATGCCAGTAAATGTTACAAGGACCAGACTAAGTGCAGTTTATTACATACACACAGAGGGCTTTTGCACCACATACAGGTTTGAAATGATGACAGTTTTTTTATTTTTGGGTGAACTTACCCTTTTAAGACTGGGTAAGTGAGAAGTTTGTGTTGATACAACACATGTTCATTGGTTTCATGTGACGTCACACAGTGGTGCAGCCGCCGCCATTTGTAGGACCTAATTGCAACATGCTTCTATCTGCTGTGCTGTGATAACTGCAGATCAGAAAGAAATGGAATAACGTTTTACATACAATATCGTCATTGTATGAACCCCACGATGTCTGTGTTGAAGGAAAAATCAAGACCCGCAAATCCATGGCCACAGTTATGTAATTCGTCCCCTCAGTTAATTTCTGTAATTTATACCCACAAATTTATAAACCGTGCTCACGCTTTTGATTTCTTCAAACAGTAATAAAATATTTCAGGACATTTTGTTTTGCATGTTTATTTAAAAAATATAGCATTCATTTACATTACAGAAAGTTATTAAACATTTTAAAACATACTTCAAAGTAAAAATTTATAGTAAACAATATCAAACGAAATAATGAACAATTATGATTTTTGCCATAATCGTGCAGGCCTCAAAGGGAATGAATGTGTATTTTTGTATATGTTTTCCAATTCGTATTAAAAATGGTGGGTCTTGAAATGATAGATTACTGTAGGAGGGTTTCTTTTTAATAAGAAAGGGGACCTCTAAAAATTCTAGCAAAGTTTGGTAAGCAAAGTTTATGTTCATGGTGCTGTTCACAAAACTAAGAGCATGGATTGGAAACTCGTGGTAAAGTTTATTAACCCATGGACACGATTTGATAAATTTAGGGAACAAATTCCAAAACTGTGGCCTCGGATCTGCATGTCCTCACGGGCTCTGTTATACGTAGAGGCTGCGCAAAGTTTCTAAAGATGGCCCTCACAAAGTCAAGTGTCTGAAACCCACGAGTAAGAGATATTCTGCAGACGGGAGGGAATAGGGTTTATATATACTGTATATAGCTCTGTGGGTCAAACTGTTTAAACTTTGACAGTTTACAAATGACAAATAATTAAAATGTTTCATTTTTTATTTCACAGAGCAAAAGCATCTACTTCTGGATACCTGATCAGGTATATTCTCAGAGTCTGTCAAGCAATGACAAACAAGGAGATTTAAGACACAGCACCTTTCTCTTAGTTATACCTTACAGTAGATACTTTACTTTTGCAGAGGGGTTTTCACAAAAACGGATGCCAAGCCAACATCAACTTCATCAGCCAATGGATATGCGTAAGCAAAATCCCACTTGAATTAACTTAATGTTCCTTTTGACTATAGAAACATCAGAAAATAAACACTGCCATATGTGGCTATTTTCTGGACAGGGATTAGGTCAGGACTAGGCTTTAGTTAAATCAGGACATTTAAGTAATGTTACAAACATGCCTTACAAACAAACATTACTGGTGTGCATCTTGAGACAAAACAATGGCACTATTGTATTTTAAGATATAACTGTTCTCAGTTTAGGCAGTTCTGACATTTATTTTAGTCAAACCCTGTCCGGGAAACCGTCCCTATGTTGTGGATCTTGGTATAGTGTTTATCTTGGATTAGGTTGTATTGCTAGAAAAAAAAGATTTGCAAAATGAATTTGAATAATATGTTATCTCCCTTTCTCTCACTTCTAAGCGGGGTAAATAGCTTCTCCAAAAAGTCTACTGATAGTTACAAGAAAATGTAAGTGAGCCAGACCAAAAACACTTAAAGCATTTGACTCCTTTTAGCACATCTTTAGATTTTCTTTGACTGTTTACCCCCAGAGCTCCTCACACAATTCGAGTCAACAATGAGACGCCCGTGCAGTCTGAGCCCGCTCTGAATGAAGAGGAGATGGAAAAGAGGTTTGAGATACTGCACACAGATTTAACTAGAGTTAAATTAAAAATTAGAGTTAATGGTCCTTTTCATAAAATGACCTTCTCTTTGTGTGTGTGTGTGTATGTGTGTGCGCATGTGCAGGACAGAGGCAGCCAGCAGTGTCCTCAAAGGTTCAGCGGCCAGCCAGCGTTCCTATGTACTGTCGGCTGCAAAGAAATATGAGTAAGTGTAATGGTGAAGTTATTGCTCAAAGTGTATTACAGCTTCCGAAATTTTGAAAGCAGGAAGCACTGAAAAGTACTTTTTTTTTACTATAGAACCAAGGTAGTATTGTTTGTTGTATCAGTTTGTTTTTAGACATACAGTATATATAGTAAAACCATCATTTTAATGGTACCATGAAAATTCCATGTTTTTTGGAACCATACCATGGCTTTGGTTTTTGGAGATGGTGTCATGGTAATTCATATGGTGCTTTGGAATTGTACCAATGGTAGGACCACGTGCAACTAGCTTGGTAAATAAATCATTTTCCATGTGTTAATACTGTTTCTAATAACGTTATTCCAATAGACCGCATCTATAATGCTTCTAGTGTTTAATAAAAAAAGATTGATGTAGGCATATCCCACCTTATATTCATGCTTTACTTTTTCAGCTCATCAGAAAAACCCAACAGCTGTCCCCAGACGAGTACTTCTTTTGTTGCCAAAAGGTACCTGAAACAAGTTAAATAGCAAATCATATACTGTAGCTGGCCAAATTATTTAGATTTTTTGACCCTCATCTCCATTCCTAAATTCTTGTGCATATGTGGTTTGTAGAGTTGTCATAAGTGATGATGAGGATATACCCACTACAGAGCCTGCTCCGTCTGCCTCTCAGCAAAGGTAAACAACACATACCATTTGTCAAATATAGGCCTACAACTACATGGTTGAATTTTTGTTTAACAGTATCTTTATTTTGTTTTTGCTGTATTTACAGTGTTAAACCAACCCCAAAAGAACCCCCTGCCCCATTAGTGAAGGATGTAAAGCCAGTACCGCCTGAAGCTAAACCTGTACCTAAACCTACATCACTTGCAACTGAAACTAAAGCAGCGGTTGAAAGTAAAACAGCAGCAACTGTAACAAAACCCTCGGCCGAACTTAAATCAGTGGCTGAAACGAAATCCACAACGCAAATTACAACAGCAACTGAATCTAAACCTACATCAGAAACTAAACAAGTTGCTGAAACTAAATCCACAAAATCAGCAGTTGAACCCAAAGCTAAATCTACAACACAAACTACAGTAACTACAACGGTAACTGAATCTAAATCCACAGCTGAACCTAAACCAGCAGCTGAGACTAAAGTTACAATACAGACTAAAACAGAAACTGAACCCAAATCAACGGCAGAAATTAAACAAATTGCTGAGAGTAAATCTACAACACAAACTACAATAGCAACTGAATCCAAATCCACAGCTAAAGCTGAAAATAAACCTACATCTCAGAAGAAAGTAGCATCTGAACCCACCCCAGAGAAAAGGTATGTTGTTATTTAAATTCAGATTCAGATTATTAAATACCTTGACAAAGAGAGAGATGTTTATAGACTGAATATGGACATTCATCGTCTGTCCTGTTGTTTCTTAATTGTGCTTTTGTTTTCCTGTTGCAGCGTTGAAAGTCTGACGGCTCTTTCAGACACACTGATATCCTTCAGTACAGAGCCTGCCAGGTACAAGATGATCTGATTTGTTCATATTAGCCCTGTCACATGAAGACTGTATATTTATATTAGTGCATGTCATTCATGTGGATAGAGCAGAGAGTGTTTTGATTTTGTTGTTCTTCATTAGGTCGAGTCGGGTCATTCTCGTGAAACCAATGAAACATCATAGGAAGTAATGATTTTAAATATAAAACATAATTCAGTAATGCAGAAAAGTATCATAATAAAGATAAGCTGGTAACACATTACAATATGGTTGTATTTGGTAACATTAGCAAATGCATGAACTAACAATGGGCCTCATTCATGAAACAACTTTTTGTAAGTCGTTCTCACCTAAATTTACGGATTCATGAAAATGTTTGCATTTTCAAAATGTAAAGTTGGTATGAAAGAAATTTACACATCCTCACGTGTAAATGGTGTGTGAAATATTCTAACTTACTGTATTCTTTTGATGACACTGCCTTTTTATGCACTAGCCTATGTATCAGAAGGATTACATTACATACAGTTTTTTGCCCCGTCTTTCTTTCTTTTTTTTTACTCATTTTTACATTTTACTCCACTGTGTAATTCATGACAAAATTTTCATTTTTCGG
Organism: Triplophysa rosa; assembly: GCF_024868665.1. Taxonomy (NCBI): domain Eukaryota; kingdom Metazoa; phylum Chordata; class Actinopteri; order Cypriniformes; family Nemacheilidae; genus Triplophysa; species Triplophysa rosa. The sequence goes on from NC_079902.1 coordinate 2,258,167, forward strand.
TGGCATATCCATTTAGCTTTGGGTAACCAGAGAGCTTGTCACTGTTCCTTTTTACACAGCCGTCCAATCACAGTGGAGAAGGGCGGGACAAACACGCAAATTATTGTTTAAAAATATGCTAAAGGTTTGAATGCTTTTAAACACGACAGACCTCATTTTAATGCCTAAAAAGAAAATTTGTTGATGCAAGTATTTTTTTGAAACATCATGTTTGACTAAGATTATGTGAAAATCACCCGCTCACTCACTGTCACTCATTTGGATGTATTACACTTATTGTCATGTGATAAACAACTTTGTCTCACTTGAACTCACGGACGACACATGAACATGAAATAATTACATCCTTGCCATTTACAGAGAAGGTTCCTCTGTTTGCTCACACTGTCATAGTGTATCATTTAATCAACATTTTCTGTATTCCTTTCTGTGTGCCAGAATGGATCCTAAACTGATCCTGGAAAAGAGAAATGGCTTGAAGAATGATGATCTTCTGGATCTCTCTGAGAGGTCTGTATGACACACATTACCTTTGTCATTAACTCATCACTTTAACTTAAACTGCTGTTTCACTCTTATAACTTACTCTGTCTTATTATTATATATAATGTCATGTCAATTGAGAAGCTGCTCTGTAACATTTCACAAGAACGCACTAATGTTCTATGAAGAACTTGAGGCTCCTGAAGGCCCTGAAGCTCTATTTGTGCTTTTTTAGCTCATTATAATTGCTGTTTTTCTTCATCCTGCAGTAAACCTGAACTAGATCTGCTCAGTCAAGACTTGCTTACAGGTGACAGGTGAGAGAGGCTATATATGCTAATTTAATTCATACTGAAAATTATTCGTAAAATCACCCACAAATGATAATAAATAAAACAATTGTATTATCCCTGGTAGGGACAAAAATATGTGTAATGTGTAATTTGATAGGTTTAGTCAATATTTATTGTGTGAATTTGACATTCATTTATTTTAACAGTATGTAATGTCAAATTATTATCGTTTATTCCATGGTCTGTCTGAATTCTCGATTCTGATTGGCTGGAAGGTGTGCATTAAACTGTTTTAATTTTTTTTAAAATGGTTTTGTCCCATATATGGAAGGTCATATACTGTTTCTGGGTCCAAACGCTCAATAAGATGCTATAGGCAAACAATAAAAAATGCTAATATATATTTAAATATGCAATATGATTAAACAGTGCTTTTAAACAGCTGTTTAAGCTTTAGCCTCGCTTGAAATGAATAGATGCTTGGACCCGAAAAAGGTATTCCTTAAGTCACCACTTAACAACCGAATTGTACCGAAATGTTTACTTTTGTAAAAGCGCTAAATAAATATATATCCAAATTGTCTTTCAGCATAAAATGTATGACTTCAACCTGGGTTTAACACATGTAATTTATTTTACAGCATTAACATCATTCAGAAATGTCATTTATATCACCATATGAAACTGGAAAAAGCTCTCATGCCACAAAAATATTTGTGTTAGTATTGTAGAGTGATTTGAGTGTATCATTGATTTCACTTTCAGTTCTCTGCTGGACACAAAGCAGACACAGATGAGTCTGGACCTGCTCGCTGATGATGTTATCCCCATCAATACTAGTGCTACCAGGTTTATTATTTTTTTGTTTTTAACATTTACTCTTTTTTTTAAAGAATATATGGGCATAAGAGCAAGATGATGTTGACAATAATGCAAAATTTGAAGCCTAAATAAGCAAAAGAAATACACATAACTGAAGCATTAAAGTATAATAACTAATAGTTTAATATTTTTCTCTTATTCTCAGAATCAGCACTGATTACACTTATAGCAGGACAACCGTAAAACAGACAACGCATTTTGAGAGGTATTGCACAATTGCTTTCTTTTTTTAAATGGTCACGTCTCATAACAATCTTTTTTTGTATCCTTTTAGCCTCTTAGGTTTTTCTTTTTCTGATGCTCGAAAATTGTCCAACCTCTCTATGTCTGCATGCAAAGGTGTTAAGCATTGTATTGACTGTAGTATTCACTACTAAGGTTGTCATGATACCATAAACATACAACCACAGAAAAAATTAAGACGGTATTTCTAGATATATTGTGGCCATTTGTGGCCTAATGGTTAGAGAGTCGGACTCGTGACCAGAAGGTTGCCAGTTCGATCCTCAGGGCCGGCGGGTAACGACTGAGGTGCCCTTGAGCAAGGCACCTTGCCCCTACTTGCTCCCCGGGCGCTGCAGTGATAGCTGCCCACTGCACCAGGTGTACGTGTGTTCACGACTTGCTGTGTGTGTGTTCACTAATCTCTGGATGGGTTAAATGCAGAGGTCACATTTCGGGTATGGGTCACCATACCTGACAAATACGGTAGGTCACTTTCACTTTATATAAGTATGAGAAGCCAGCACGTTTAGCATTGTAAAGAAGTCAGAATGCATGAAACGGCGTTAAATCACAGCTTTAAAAGGCACGAGAGAAAGGCGAAGGCACACATAACTGCTTTTTTCAAATATGCTTTCGCAAATGTAAGGGTTCAAATAATGTGCATATGCAACATTACTTACGGTACTACGATACTACCATTTAAAAAATAGAGTGGCATCATCAGTATTTTAAAGCTTTAGTATCGCGCTGCTACTGTAGCACAGGTACTGTACAGCGTGCAACACTGTAGTGGCAATAGTGGTAAACTTTTTAGGGTTATTTCACTAAAATAAGTGTTTTTATTACACAGAGAGTTAAGTACTGAAAAAAGGTACTGTTTGGTACCTGCACCGAATTCCAGGTACCCTACTGTTACCAGTTAAAATGTGAACGGTACCCAACCCTACAACTACTGTAGTAGAACATTTGCATTAGCAACAGAAATCCTCAGGGAACACATACGTATTAAATGTTTAAAGAATATATAACTAGGGATTTTTAAGGTCCTACTTTGGTTTATGGAGTGTCCAACAACAAGATTATGTACAATACATAGAAGGTGTAAAAACACTATCATTTCATAATAATAGGCAGTTATTCTTACCTTGCTTCTTGACTGACTCTCAAAGGATGCGCTCCGCGATTCATCTGTCTAATCCCCTCCTTTCCGCTAGCCTATTTTGACGTGATTGGTCAGATGGTCTAGTCTGCTGTGATTGGTCAGATGGTCTAGTCTGCTGTGATTGGTCTACCGCAAATGAGGCTCACGAGCTACAGTGTTTGGGGGAGAAGAGTGAGGTCCTTGCAAAAGGCAGTCCTAGCAAAACGTAGGCGGGGACTATATGTAGTGACGTAAATCCGCGGCAGTTCGCGAATCGGACTAGGGACGACTCGTTTGCGTGATTCAGAGTCGACTCCCTTTTTTCAAAGCCAATAACTTTGTTATTCATTCACCTTCAGATTTACAACTTGGCAGACTGCTTACTTTCAAACACGCCAATATTACACACTGCATGAAATGTGATCTTCATGATCTCATGTTATGTACTCTTTAAGTTAAATTCCCTTCGCTTTGGATAAAAGTGCAGGAAGGGAATGTCATACTATTCCCTATGTGTAAAATTGCAGTTCTGTGTCAGAGTCACATTACAATTCAACTTGTACAACAGTGTGTGTTTCTGAGCTCATTGTGAACTGTTTTGTTTTTCAGCTCTGATGATCCATTTGATCCAATTCCAGTAGGGAGTCTTCCCACAAAGAGGTAATGATTTCATCTTAAAGTTGACTGTTCTCAATGTTTAACAATCAGCCCCAGCCAACACCACTATCACACACTTTCTCTCTTTTTCATAGTTCTGAGTGGTATTCTGATCCGTTGTCAGACCTGACCAACAGGTAACTGTGCAATAAATAAATGAATTTATCTGTCTCTGTTTGCTTCTTGAACAAGAAAACCATGGTAAAGTCTGTGAAAAGATAACGATTTTTTAACCTTCAGCTCCACAGACACAATCAAACGCTACCAGAGTCCTATAAACGTGGATCCCAAGTGAGTTGAATTTTCACTATTGTTTTTATTAATTTGATTATGTTGTTTGCATTTGTTTACATTTGAATCTTTGTTTCATTGATAGCATGTCCACAGATGTTTTGGTTTCTCTGGCCGAGGACGTCATTCCTATTAATACTAAGAGGTATTTCATTGAGAAACAATCTGCAGGATCCACTCTAAAAGCACAAGTGTTTTACATTAAGATCATTTTGTGCATTAAGACACAGTCAAAAGCATGGGCATCGGACGCACAAGAAATGTGGGTGGTCCTCCCCGGGAGTGTAAAAATGACACCACTTTATCAGCTGCTTCAGTGGGGAAGACGCATGACAAGTAGCTTTGTTGTTTAAATCCGCCTTTCGCTTTACACTTTCACATCACGTATCAGACCGTACAGGCATTTACATGTATTTTCAACAAAATTAAGAAATATTTGATTAAAGGTATTTAATAATAAAGTGTATGGTAAGGTTAGGGGTAGTAGGGAGGTGTTTATTGTCCCAATTAGTTGGCATCCATTTAATCATTTTAATAAATATAATAATTTACACTCCATTATTAATGTATAATGTACAACAATACTTTGATACCTTGTTTCGAAATGGAATGGAGTTTAATTTATATGGACTCTGAATGAGCCAGGTGGGATGGATTTAAGGTAGCAGCAGCGTTGAAGTCAAGGCTGTAGCTAAATATGCGCTAAATAAAAGTGAGTAGGTCCAATATCATTCGTCTCAAAAATTGGGTGGACATACAATAGTTCCGATAGCATAATGGGTTAACGTCATGGAGGCGGTATCAGCAAAGCAGTTTGAGTCGAACCCAACCCTAAAACTCCTCCTGAGCTCTATAATTAATCTCACACTGCACATTATACACATTCAGATAATTCAACTCATCCAGAGGAAAGACTAGCCTTCACATCACAGAACACTTGAACATTTGAAGCATTTTAAAAGCAACATCTGCTTTATTTACAGGAGGAATTGGACTGTGAACATGGAGAGGTAAGTGCTGATGTTCATTGTGTGGACTTCATGACAGATCATTAATATTTACCTGCCAACTGCTTCATGCCAACCCAACTATTCTATTTATTAATTTAATTTAATAAAGCGGATTTTTCTCATAGTACTTCAGATTCATTTAGTCAATAACAACAACAATAATAATCAATGTGAGATCAAGCCAGTTGTTTTTTATTTTTCACATAAATATCAACATCCACCAAACCATTATGAATCAAATTTTGCAAATATGTTCAGATAAATATAACGCTAAATGATTTGTTCATATAATTTAATATCATTTGTGTAATGTGTTTTGGATGTAATTGGCACCTCAAATCAGAATGTCCTAAAAAGGACAAATAGAAAATTGTATCTAAATGAATACCAATGAATTGCTGGGTTAATCTTTGTTGAAGCATCCAGGCTGGCCGAACTATCTGTAAAACACGTGTAATACATGCATAGGTTCAAACCTGCTTTTCCAGCTTCACATCATCATTCAGAATTAAGAATCTGAGCCATAAGGGCAGGTTTTCAGGGACAACAGCAAAAGTATAGCCCTGCATTATGTCTTGGGTTACGTATTGTTATTTCTATAAAAGACCTGTGGCTCGTAAAGACAAATATTTACCAAATGACACCCTTTCCCAAGTATACTTTTGTCTCATTAAAACTAAAGTGAATAAAAGTAAATGGGAGCCTTCTGTGGTGTATGTGTGTTTAATGCAAAGTGACTGTTTGTCTTGTAGCTCAACCAGCACTAAAATCGTGGACAGCGCTGACCAAAAAAAGTTACCAGAATCTGAATCTAAGAAGTATGTTTGAAATTATTCAGTGTATACCTTTTTGTTGTAACCTGGAAGTGTTGTTCTTTTAATGCCTGCTCTGTTTTTCCTTTGTTTTTAGGGGCTTTGTCTACGTTAAAGAATATGTAAACAATTCACATCTTGATGGCAGGTAAGGAGCAGGCACTTTTTTCTCACAAAACTGACATGATTTTAACTGGTTTTGCAGTTACAAAGCGTTGCGTTGCGTGTAAACGCAATATCCCTAAAATAAAAAAACGGAAATACTTAAAAATTGCATTTCTTTGGCTTTTCGGCTGGAGTATGATGTCAGAAATGGAAAGCGTTTGTAATGTTGTAACCGCAGAGTTATACGGTTGATTGTTTAGTTGCATTTTACTGACCAACCATTTGAGAACCACTGAATGCTGGTTTCCATTGTATTTTTTGCATAAAATATATCACATACCAGCAGCAGTGAAGGGATGCTTTGCAGTGGATCTGTGGAACAAAACAATGTCTTATAGCATTAAAATGAGTCGTGTATGTCTTCCCTGTCGTAGCAGCTCTGATTATGTGACCTCATCAACCTCCGGCTACAATTACAGCAGCCCCAGTCACTACTCCAGGTATGCTCTTTATATGGTCACATTGAACCACAGGTTTATTCATCACATGATTCATTACGTTCATTACGTTCACGTCGTCATGTCATATCTATTAAGTGTGCAAACATCACCTTAAAGTTCTTTAGTTAAATGTTTTGGAGTTGATTCGCATGTACACATTTCTTTTCCACCACTGTAAATATCAGTGGCTCTCAATCTTGTTCCTGGGGACTCAAAGCACTGCACATTACTTTCTGTTTAGTTTTGGATTTCATGGCTAAAGAGCTGGGGCCTCATGTATAAATGTTGCACACGCATTTAAATGTGGTACGCAAGTTTCCACACACATATCAGGATTGATAAAGGATGACATTAGCGTAATGTGCACATCCTGTGCATGTTAGTCTTACATTACTGCAATATGATATAACGTTAATGCAGAACACTGTAATTTCCTTTTTAAACAACGAGGAAAGTGGGTTTTTAGCTTGTCACACGAGCTTTGACCAATGGCCTCATTTTGTCTCTTTAGCCATAAAGAAACTTCTTGCACATACTGTGGAGAACTGGTGGGAAATGACACGATCACCATTGAGCACCTGAACATATCATGTCACCCATCCTGCTTTAAGGTACAGAACGATCCCTGCTCACACAAAGCATTTTGTATGACAATATGCTGTTTGCTTGTTTGTGTGATGTTACTTGACCACACAAAATGACATATGACAACATGCTTTAAAGAGGATGCATATTGAATGACTTTCTTTTACCCCCTCTTAAGTGCGGTATCTGCAGTAAACCGATGGGAGATCTACTCTACAACATGTTTCTGCACCGTGGGACTGTTCACTGCGAGAGCTGCTATTCCAATGTGCTTTAAATCTGACAATTAATTCCAGGACAAATGGATATACTTCACTGTTATGGACAGCTCCTTCCTTGTAATAGGAATTAGACTTGAAATGATGTGAGCATGTTCATACATACTGTTAAATGAGGCTTTAATGCTGGATGCTTTAAATGTGTGCTAGTAGAAGAACTTGTTGTGGGATTACAGGATTGTTTTTTTTGGGCATTCCTTAATGCATACATTAAATTTTAGTCATCAGACGATGTATTTAATCTACAAAAACCAATGTTAAATTGCTGTTTTCAGTGACTCTGAATGGCTGGTCTATTGTGACGCAAATATATTCTTTATTGCTAAATGTGATTTTCTGTATACCAGCAGTCTCAAAAATGAACTGTTTTATCCACCTTTATTGTATTGCAGTATAAAAAATAAATACAGCACATTAAAAAATACTGAGGTATACAAATCTTTATAAATGAACTTTCATATAAAATGGACCCGAAATTCCTATGGGTTCAAATGAAACCAAAAATCAGCAACACCAAAAAAAAAAAAACATTCTAGGACAAAAATCTGGTACTATAATGGTATTGTGAATAAAGAAATCATTCACTTTATCATGTTTGCAGTGATATTCATCTGTGAGTTTTTCTGTGAAAAACATGCCAAAGTGACTAAAATGTTCGGTCAATGCATATTAAAAAGTGCCGAGTGTGATGATTGAAATCTGATTTCAAGGGAAGAAGATGCACCTCATCCATTCTTAAAATGCACACCCAGTTAAAGATTAGCTGAGATCAAAATATTTTGGCAACAGTGTTTTTTCCTCAGCTGTCAAGAGAGGTTTGGTTCTAACATGCTCCTTTGGGTGGATGGTGAAGCATCATTCTTCATGTCAGTAAACTCACTGGCCTCTAGCTCCCCGCACAGCAATGTTCTGCATGTGTTGCCATAGTAATGACGGGTCTGACACGTTATGTCTGATAAGTGACTCCAAACCCTCGGCTTGATCCAGACTCTGCCAGTAGTCCTGTGGCCACATCAGGTGCCAGCTGAGAAGAAAAACACACTTAATCTACACAGCTTGGTTTAGCATTATGTCTGTCAAGACTGGATATGTAGGTGAATTTGTAAAACAAACAGGCGTGTAACCTGGCCTCCTCATGCAAAAGACAAACCAAACCGTGCAGCATTTTAAGGGGGATTTATGCTTTTACTATTCACTTGGAGGACGATGAAATGAATGCAGGAATGCAGCTTTTCCTTGCCTTTGCATTCAGGAAATTTTCATTTTAGAGGCATTCAAAGTTAGACTGTAATGAAAGGTTATGTAACACCATTTAAATAACATGCTGTGATGAATCATGCACAATAAAACAATAAAACAAGGGTAAGCGTAACATTATTATTTCACATCGTAATGCGAAAATTAGTCAGCTACATTTGCATTTGTGTACATGTACAGTTTTGAATATTGCTGTGTTTTACCTATCATTGGCATCAATGGTTTCCACAGATCCATATCCAGGACTTGGCACTGGACATCCCATGTGTGAGCTGTCAGCCATCTTTGGTAGAGGGAGCGGGTTCTGTTCTGGATTCTTCTTGTGCGCTTTTACAGCGGCCAGACGCTCGTTCTCTCGATCACACACAAAACACTCAAAGCCGTTCAGGTAGTTGGGTTTACTCATGTCATTAACACCCCACTCTCTAGTCTCCAGCACATTCAACAGGTGCAAGTTAGTGATCTTTGCAGGCGATTTGTACTCCAAATAACGCGAGTACTCAGTGTCTTCTTGATCTAGAGCCTTTATGTGCTCAGCCAGATCTCGGGGAGAGGGGAAGTTATCAATGAGGATGGCAGAATGATTGTTTGGCAGCCAGTCGGCCACTGAAGATGAGCCCCTGTATATGGGCACACAACCCTGGTGCATGGGCCGCCAGAGCTTCTCGGTCACGTAGTCTGGACACAGGCCGTTCTCTAAGGCTAGGTGAAACTTATAGCGGGCGACGAAGCTCATGAAGCGTCTGTCCTCACCAGTAGCTGTGCTGGTGTCCTCCAGATCCTCTGGTAAATGTCTGTTGTTAAGGCACTTCCCATATGAGTCAACCTGAAGACGACACAAAAACGACATATTTATATTTTGTCAAGATCATACTTATATGGTAAACATACAAAGTGTAAATAGTGTTTGGTTGCTAAATTGTTCTAAAAGGTTGTTAAATGGGTGCTATTATGCTTTTTCAGCTATCGTGGTTAAAAAACTTTATGACATGCCCTCATAACTCGCACCAATTTTAACCAGAAAACCCAAAACCCCACTTAAAAAAACAGCAATTTGGTTCTGAAAATGTTTTCAAGTTAAGACTCCTTCCATGCATTTTAGTCTAGGACTAGGCTTAAGTGCTCTCTGGGAACAACTTTTGGTACTACACGATAAAAGCTCCTTGTTTCTCAGTATGATCGATCTGAGCAACAATAAGCACGAAAAACATGGGCATTTCAGTGTTTGTGATAGGATTTCATATGTTCAAAATCACTTCATCTGCATTTCACGCTACAGAAACGTCCCAGAACTGTTTGCTTTCCAAAATTATTCAAATATCTTCTTTTGTGTTCAACAGAGCAATAAAGCAATTTTTTCTAATTTGGTGGTCAATGGTGGCGAAGAACTGCTTGGTTACAAGCATTCTTCTAAATATCTTTCTCTGTGTTAATCAGAACAAAGAAAATACAGATGTCTTACTCCGATTACATATTTGGAACACTAGGTACCTCTATGTATTTCATAAGCTCCTGAACATAGCGGTCCCTGTCAGAAGGCACATCACAGTGGGACTGCATGTAGAGCACAGGAGCCAGACCAGCGTTTCTCCAGCGGTTCTTCTCCTGTAGCGACACGGCGGATGGTGTCAGGAGATAATCTAGAGAGGGCAGCCACTGCAGGGTTAGTGGATAGTCGGACTCCCTCCTGAACGTGGCCGTGTAGTTAAAGAGCCTGATGCCAATGCTGTGAGAGAGGAGATAGTTATTCATGGGTGACTCTTCGTGAAATAACGCCCAAGTTTGGTGCGGCATACGTGGCAGCGGAGCTTCGTACGCCCTAAAGTCCGTGCCGTAGAAGATAATGGACACCGTGCGACGGTACAGTTGAACTTTACGATTGCGTGTGACCAGACAGGAGAAGCGGGCACAGTCCACGCGCTCGGTGTCTCCTGGGAAGTGGGGAAACAGATTGGAGCTCCACCACAAAAGGATGGGCAACTCTTTATTAGGTCGATGGTCATTGTTTCCAGGGCCACGGTAGGTGCTCACAGCGCCAAACTCCACATCAGTAAGAGCGCTCTGAGGCTGGAAAACATCCCCTGTGTCCACTAGCACCTGGCCCCAGCATGATACTGGGGTCACGGCAACAAGCCAAAAGCAGAGTATCATTGTCGACCTGGGAACAATCATAGAAAGAATGGAACATTTGATTGATTCTTCTGTCCATCCTTGAACTGTAACTTAGCCATAGAAAAGTATTGGCTCCTTCTAGGACATTTAATTGTACAGTACAATAAAAAACACAAAAGCTGTCTCTCTAAACCTAGTGAGATACATTTCTGCATTTTTTGCTAATTATAGTCTCAAAACGGTTTAACTTTCTTTTTAAAAAGTATCAAAACAACGAGAGCAAACTATCTAAACAGCATTTCTGTGCATTATAGCATCATCAAACCTAATTATCTACTTCGCTACAGCTTTAGCGCCCGGTTCCCCAGAAATGCTGTCTATAGGCGCAGTCACAGCCAATACAGAAGTTAATTTTCCACATAATGTGATCTGATCGTATCATTTCTTACCTTAGTTAAAAGAAACGCATGTTACGTTGTTTTATGTTCTCTGCCGAGTGAGTGTGACGTGATGTGCATTTTCGGATTTGAGGAATATTACCAGGAAAAGCTTGACACTACTGCCACCTTGTGTTGTGGATGAGCATTACATTTCAAAAATTGTAAACCTTGTTCATCATATTTTATTCACTTTATCTGAACTTCAAATAACATATAAAAACAACTGATATAAAATAACAAATGAAACGGATGAAATTAAGAACTACTACAACCCAAAATCATGCAATAGCATAACTTAAACATAGAAAAATTAACCAGATAGCAAGATAATGTATGTTTAATGTTGAATAAATGTTGAGACTAACCAATTTAAAATTGCAATTATCTTTGGTATCCGGGTAGTTTTATTATAGTATGGGGTTATACGTTTTTTTTTTGTCAGTTTCATTACAAATACTGTATAGACAGTCAGATAGACCTGTGCATATATACATGTAAAATAATGTATAATAAACATAATAAAATAAAGGGAGAATGAAAACAACTGTCGTTTACTATTTTAAGCTCTGTTAAAACTATTAAAACTCTGTTTACTATAAAAACGCTAAGCGTTTTTGTCTGTCTGAACAGTGGGGTTGTGCACTTGTCACTTGCACATACAATAGATGCGCAAGCGCAAGCAGCGCGTGAAACCTCAGCAGCTAGCAGCTCACTGTTCGCGGTACAATATGAGGTAATACAGAGTTTTTTTTAACTCTAAAGTGCTTTTTCAGTTTTTACCGGTATCAATGTTCCAATGTGCTTTTGCTCATTTTTTCAATAACGGTCCTAGTGTTTTTAATAAACATAAAAACCTGCGCTAGGCATTAAGCTAGATGGAGTTAACGAAGATCGAAAACGCTTTAATGTTTAATGACATGAAGTAGAAACAAATGTCAGATATGTTTTTAATTATAGTGTAAGTGAGGTTTGATTCATAACATGCAGGATACTGAATTCGTTAGCTTGAGCACTAGTATGCTAAAAACACTGCTGTCATGCACACATGCGCATGCGCAGGGAGCGATCAGCGGTTTCGTTTTTTGTGTCGTTATTGGACATTATTAGCATTTTCAGTTGCTTTTGAAGGAGATTTTTGGGTTGTGTGTTGTAGTTTTGATCAGTAATATGCTATAGCAATAATTAGGGGAAAATCTTTTTTTGCAGTCATAATGTCGCCAAACATCTCAAGTCAATATAAAATGGCATTTGCTCTTTATTTTTCTTTCCTAATATGACTTTTATGTAGGACTAGTAATGCATATTGAGTAACAGTCAGGTTTAAGACTAGTCCCAGACTAAAAAGAATGTTTGAGCGGTCTTAACTGAACATACAGTAACTTGCCCTGACATATCCTAAAATATATCAGTGCCATTGTTTTGTCTCAACATGCACACCAGTAATGTTTTTTTCTAAAGCATTTTTAAAAAAGTGACTTAAATACCCTAATTTAACTAAGGCATAGTCCTTGCTTAAATTAAGCCTTGTCTGTGAAACCGAGTGTAACAGATTATTTTAATTCACCCTTACAGCACATTTTCCTACAGGCTGAAGTTAAAGAGAAAATCATGAAACAGTCGTATGTTTAACCAATCTGTTTGCTCTCTCAGAGGGTGTCTTCCTGGCCAAAGTGTCAGGTTCAGACACTATAGCAGCTGACCCACACCAGATAAGCAACCACTGACTAACACTGTTAAGAATGTTCAGACACTATAGCAGCTGACCCACACCAGATAAGCGCAACCACTGACTAACACTGTTAAGAATTGCTAAAACCTTGGTATTCCTTAACAGGTAATTTGCTATAACGTTACCTGTTCCTGATTGAACCTGAAATAAATCCTTTATTGTGTGTGTTTTCCCCTCTGGACAGTACATGCTTGTATCTGTGTTATCTAGGTTGCAGTGAACACGTGCGATATTGAAGGCCGTTATGAGTGGGAAGAGCCTGTTGCTGAAGGTCATTCTGCTGGGGGATGGTGGTGTGGGGAAAAGCTCTCTCATGAACCGCTATGTCACCGACCGCTTCGACTCGCAGTCCTTTCACACCATAGGCGTGGAGTTCCTCAACCGCGACCTTGAAATAGATGGCAAGCTGGTCACCCTCCAGATTTGGGACACGGCAGGCCAGGAGCGCTTCAAGAGCCTGCGCACGCCCTTCTACCGTGGGGCGGACTGCTGTCTGCTAACATTTGCCGTGGACGACCTGCAGAGCTTCCAGAACCTGGGCTGCTGGAAGAAGGAGTTCATGTATTATTCAGACGTACGAGACCCCGAGCGGTTTCCCTTTGTGGTGCTCGGAAACAAAGTGGACAAGGAGGACCGTGAAGTGGGGGAGGATGAAGCCAGCGCGTGGTGTGAGGAAAATGGCTGCTGTCCATATTTTGAGACCAGCGCAAAAGACGACACCAACGTGGGGGCTGCTTTTGAGGCGGCGGTTCGGGAAGTTCTGGCTGGTGATGACCTGATAGACCACACCCTGTTGAGTAGTACCATTGATCTCCATGGAAACCGTAAAGTGGCTCGCTCTTCCTGCTGTTGAGGTGCCTTGAATTGGCCCTCAGCCTTTTGGTTTTATATTTAAAGACAGAAACTCTCTCATGCTTTACATGTTTGATGGCTTAAAGTGTAGGTACAGGCATAACTGTAGCCAGACGTGTCTCTTGGCTACACGTGTAACAGATTTATGGTCCTATGTAATGCGTATGTAAGAGTAAAGTTATGTTATAAACACTTAATCCCTCTTCCATCTGGTACAAACAACATATTTTTCTACAGCCAAATGCTTGAATGCTTGTAATGTGGCTCTTCTTAACAGTGTTCTGTAACACTTAACCGGAAAAACTTCAGCAGATTTGAAGTCGTCCTCTCACCGGTTGAATTCAACAAGATTTCTGGGAGACGTGCATGTACTGTTCTTTAACAGCACAAAGCCGTCGGCTCGGAGAAGTAAGCTGTCGTGGTTACAATGAGAATGCATCATGATTGGCAAAATGCTGAATTTTTAAAAGTATGTGGGGGTAACAGCATGAACCCATAAACGTTGTTCTTAACCTTTTACACGTTGGTGAATGCATGCCAGTCTGTGACTTTGGATACATCTCCACCTGTCAGTCATATGGCCTCTTGGGTGGTCCTTGGCAAATTCAGAACAGCAATGGTTCTTTCTTCAGTACGAAAGGTCTGGCTAAGCGAGACTCCTCTACATAACATTCTGCTGTTTTGTGTGGAGCGTTGTGTGTTATGGCATACCATTTGTCCCCTGTTCCAAAATACATCACTTCACATGGATACATATTTTGCTATCAGTAGAATGATTTTGGTCATATTTGAGGGTAATTTTTCACCAATTAAAGGGATAGTTCCATGAAAAAACATTGTGTAATTCCAAACCCATATCTCTTTGTTTCTTCTGCAAAATACAGAAGATATTTTAAGGTACGTTGGTAACCCAACAACATTGTATGGACACAAAACTGGAATTTTGCAAAATATCTTCTTTTGTCATACAGGTTTTGAGGGTAAATAAATGAAACAATTTCTGGGAGGATTGAACTATCCCCATTATGTCATGAGAAATAATGTATAAATGTCAGGACCGGGTACATTTTATCACTGTACAAGGCAAATACGTATGTGATATTGTTTACAGTACAGAATTGGAGATTTGGGGAAAATGTGTTTAACTGGCATGAAAATAATGATGCAATGCATAAATCTACTAAATAAGATTTCTTCTTTTTTTGTTTATATAATAATTATAAAAAATATATGACTGTGAGATTCACCCTGCTATCTGATATGTAAAAAATACACAACAGCAAATTAGCACATTGCCAGTCATCTCTAACAAACAGTCTGAGGTACAGTCGTTATAGTTTCTTCTGTTAAAAAAAGTTTCTTCTGTCATGGTGTTGAATTTATTTATTTATTTTATCCTTTAGTTGTTACATTGGTAACAGTGTTGGTACAGAAACACTATGTTGTCTGTTTTTATTGTGTGTGTTGTTTAGGCATATTTCATGTTTCAATTGTCAGGTTGTGTTGTGTATATTTAAGCAATTGTACATTGAATCACATGATGAGAGTATGTGAGCAATGAAAAAGGAAGTTCTCTCTCTCTTGATTGGGATGGGCATGTGTGTTGTCAGTAAGCTAGAAACATAAATGCACAGTTCCTCTTTTGAAATGATGTAAGAAGTTTTCTGAGTTCGTAAAGATCTAAATTTGATGTTGGAGACTTGGGAAGTTTACAGTATATGTGAAGTGAAGGACTGCCTGTGGAATATTCTAGCTGATCAATTATAATGTATTTTTTTTATTGATTTTGGCCCCATGCTGATGCACATGGTACTGTGACCCTAAAAGTGCACTTGTAATTGATTTAGTGCATTATGAAGTACCTCTCCTTATTTCAAGTTTCTTTTACGGTATTTTTGGTTATTCCAATGTCCCTGAATATGAATGTGGTCTAATCTATTTATGAAATTAAGCAGAACATTTCCTTCAAAGTTGCTTTGGATAAAAGTAACTGCTAAATGCCCAAATGTAAATGTAGAACATTTAAACGTATATAAATTGACGTAATCTCTAGGGGCCTCGTATATAAAATGTGGCGTAGATACCGACCTAAATTTGATTTAATAATCATTTCTCAAAGTATACGTGCGATTCATAGAATGAACTGTATGCACTGAAAATGTTTGTACGCTTCTCTTTCAGATGTGAAATCTATACATCGCAAATAATCTTGCACCTTTAATGTATAAATCCTTTACACGTGGCAGGAATGGCTTATATTTCCAAAAACATGCAGCACTTGTAAAAGCAAAAGTGCGTATGTCTGCTCAGACCCTGACATGGCGCCAAGCATTTTCTCACATCAAAGGCCATTTTTATAAATATGTTGCCATGGATTTTAGCGTTCGAACTCTCTTAGATCAAATCTGTGCCTACGCACGTTTTATAAATGAGGCCACACCTCTACCTGCATTAAAGAGGAACATGTATTTCAGTTGCTTGCAACCCTCCGACATCATACATTACCATAATTTGTTGTTCTCATATGTTTTATGTGTAGTGTTTTACAATAAACTGATGTTTTTATTGATGCCTACTCACATACTGTATCTGCAAACACAAAGTCTTAAATGTGTATTGCTACACTGTGAAATGGACATTCGTATCTGGTTTTACAGTAAGGAAATCTCTATTGCGTGGTGATAGATTCTCATCTCTATCTTTATAAAATCACTGGATATGCAAGTGATACGACGTGACTTGTTTCAGTGTTACAAAAGTAAAAAACCAAGTTCTGCAACTGCAATTAGCAGGTCAGTCTCACTGCTTTGTCAGGATTATAATTCACAGCAAAAAAAGTTAAAGAAAAGTTATAGGTCCTACAGGATGTCGAATTAAAACAATTAGGTCAAGTCTGAAACATTATTAATTTCAATGGGGAAACTTCAATTAACATACTGATTGTCTCTTTTAGCTGGGTTGATTTGTATAAAGTCAGTACACCAGTGTTAAATGCTGTATGCTTTGAACTTGGGCATTCATTTGTAAACACTGTATTTGCTGACATGGTCTAAATCCACAAAATGCTTTGTCTGTTGTGTTTTTCAGCAGGGGTTGTGTTTTATTTGAAAATAACTAGGCGGCTGCACATTCTATCCAATGCAATAAGGTCAAGACTGCTTTTATTTTCCAATTTAGTTTGCAAGATGCAATGCGATAAATAAACAAACTCTAACAGCCATTATTTTGGTTTTTATTTGAACACTTTTTTGTTTGACTCATATCTTTTGCCACTTGACCTGGTTGTCAAGATCTTTGTAATTGAAATGTAGTGTTTTCTCTATAATACTTAATTTATTAACAGGCACTATCACATCTTAGGATGCGAGGGAAGGATGCAAATATAGAAAGAGGATGGAAAAATTGAAGCAAGTGAAATGGCATATACTTTCTCTCTATATAAAGATTATTCTCTACTGACAAATATCAGGATCATTATACTGAAAATAAAAATTTGAAAACATTACTTAACAATAAACGTACTTGAGTTGGAGTTCATAGACACAGTACAAGGAAAGAGTGAAAAATATACTTAAGATTGCTTTAAAATATACAGCATGTGTCAAATCTATGTTACAAATGAATAAAAACAACAACGATACTGTCCGAGACAATTCTACATTTACCATAACCTAAAGTGTAATGAAACGCTACACTACATTATTTTCTAAGATTTTAACAAACATGGTTGTTTTTGTTTCACATCATAGACGTTTTTAACATCTGTTATTTTTAGCTCTTTTGTGCCATTTTTGACTTCCGGCAGGGGTGGCACCATACTCTGAAAGTGGTGGGGCAAATTTTGATACTTTAAATTGTAATAAAATTTGAGCTAATCATTTAAACTAAATAGCATGTGGCACAATAAATGCAGGGAGACCGCAAATCAAGTAAATAATTAATTTAGTAATTATTAAAAGGTATTTTATTGAATAGTAAAGAACTCTAAGGATTTTGTTGCTTGCTTTCTAGACCAGGGGTTTTAAAAGTGGGGTCCTGTGACCACCAGCGGGCATCTGAAAGGTTCTAAGGGGTCCCCAGAACATCTCAGAGAAATAAAAGTACAAAGCAAAACTTTTTTACTGTTTCATTTAGACATGTTCATATTTATTTCTAAGTGTTTATCTCTTCTTTCTTCCTACTTGCATACTTTCCAGAATGGTTTATTATTTTGATCACACAGAACGCGCTTTTGCTGTTTGAAAACGCGGCGCACTGCACTGCCTTTTTTGTTGACTTTTTGAAAAGAGCAGCGTGGTGCGGTTTTATTTTTACGTTACTATGTGTGGTAGGGCCTGTCGGTTTTGATTATTAGCTGTCCTATCAGTGGATATGGGGGTATATATATATATATATATATACAGTATATATATCCTATGGTGAAGTGGTTTGGTGTCACTAGTCACGCCCCTTTGCTTCGGTGTCACATCCGGTCGCCCGGCAGGCATAGTTGCCAAGTCCGCTTATAATACGCGACCTTGGTCTTCTTTTTCTGTCAAGTCGCGTTAAAAAATCACTTGTTGCGGGTTGCGGGTTTTGGGGCTTATTTAAAAAATATGGTTGCTTGTTCTGAACCTGACAAGCAACTTTGTTTCTTTACATCTATGGTCGCTGTTTTGTTCAATCCATTAACACTGTCTGCTCGAAGGTAGGCTTTTTGTACTACATGCGGCATACTATGATGTCACGTGCCGATTGGTCTGCGCGGCGCCGCAGGAGGTCACACAACATATCTAAGCACGTAAAACAACATAGAGAAGCCAAGAATGTTAGTGGTCTCTTCACGTAATCATCGGCGGGCTTTGGGTAATCGGAGGTAAATATACTAAACGGATGAAATATTCACTTTAAGATAAAAAGCATTTTATAACCGGGCTACATCATTAAACATGTTAAAAGTGTAGATCTACGCGTTTGGCTACACAGCGTTATTCAAGCCTAAGCACGTGTGAATAGCGTAATTTGTCCTCAAACACACTGCACCCTTTCCCCTACCAACTAAACCAAATGTATTACATCTGTCACGATTATAATGAAATGTGAAAATGAACGAAACGTTCAGATCTGATCACGGTGCAGCAAACGGGTAGGGAGGGACGACCCTATTTATTAGATTTTTTAGATTGTCATTGCACATGTACAAGTACAAGGCAACAAAATGTGACCTCTGCATTTAACCCATCCAGAGAGTAGTAAACACACATACCCCCGGAGCAGTGGGCAGCTATCACTGCAGCGCCCGGGGAGCAAGTAGGGGTAAGGTGCCTTGCTCAAGGGCACCTCAGTTGTAACCCGCCAACCCTGGGAATCGAACCGGCAACCTTCTGGTCATTAGTCCGACTCTCTAACCATTAGGCCACAACTGCCCTCATATATATTAGGCTATAAGGTAAACATCAAACATTTGTATTGTCATTGGATCATTGCAGAATATAATTTTAAAAAGTATACATCAAATGCATATAGTTCAGTTTTACTTTATTATAAATGTGTGGATGTTACAGCTACGTTAAGTGGTCATTTTATCTACTCCTTTTCCATCTCTCCAGGCCTATACTGCTCAGATCAGGGATTTGCAATTAATTTTTGTAAAATAATTTATGTTTGTGTTTTTCAAACAGGGTCAGTTTAAAACGACACCAGCTCGTTCATTAATAATAAATAATTGATAATAAATTACTTTGATGATCATGAATAATGTTGGGCTTGTTTTGGGCTTGTTTTGGAGCTGCAGTTGCTTATTTGTCTTGCAAAAGTTGGCAACACTGCCGGCAGGTACGCAGTGGTGTAGGCTATGTCATTGGTAGCATGTAGTAGCTCATGTTAGCATTTCTTTGTAGAATGGCATGTTGAGAGGAACCTTGTGGTTGACAGTGACACTTGGTTGTTGTTGCCCCTGCCCCTCTGCAGGTAAGTGGAATGACGGTGTGGTGTTTCAATGTAAGACTATGCTCGTGACACTATACGGGTTTTGTTGTTTGCAGGCTGAAGCTTGAGTGAGTTTGAGCCAAGCTTGTGTGTCTGTCAATATTACGGACGTTTTGGGTTGGGCTGCGTACACAGTCTTCCAACAAACTGTCGCGAATGGTGTGCGGAAGAACCCAAGCGCAGGCAGGCAGTGAAGGGGTTAAACACAAGACTTTATTATAACAAAAACAGAAACAAATACCCTCGATGGGGGAAAAAACAAAACTAAGAAATCTGTATAAACAAAACAAAGACTTCCCACGTGGGGGCAAAATGAAAAGACAGGAACAACTAAAACAAAAACTAGAAAACCACGACCAAAAAACATAATAGGGGAAAACAAGGGCAAGGCGAAGTACTCACAGCAAGACGACAACACATACGAGGTACACAGTACAATCCACGTGCACAGGACAAAGAAACATGAGGGTATATATAGGAAACACAAACGAGGGATAATGACATGGGGCAGGTGTGGTTAATCAAACACTCAGGGGAAAGATCACAAGGAAACGAGAGGAGCGGGGCCAATGACGAGACACGAGAAAACACATGAGAGGAATAAACAAACAACTCATGGTTTTCTCACATACTACCTAAGGACTCTGCCCCGATCCCACCACACGACTAGAATTTCATAAACAAGACGGTGGGACCGTGACACAAACTGAGCGAGTTGTCCTCCGCACATTTGTGTGGTTACCCGATTGGCTGGGTTACGAAATCTGATGAGTACGGTAGCTACGTGGGTTAAACCTTATCCCCGTTAGCCACTTATGAGCCGTTAACGCTAATTTTATTGTAGACTTATTGGTTGCATTTTATGGTCCCTGTTCTCCTGAATGAACTTCGTCTACCGTTGACAGTTTGAACGAGCCGCAACCGCCCAGTGCATTCATCGGTTGGTTGTTTACCTGTTTGGTTGGGGTTGGGAAGATTCTACCTTCATGGTAGGTAATTTTAAATTTGTATTAGGATGTTGCAATTTTGTTCAATCTGTTTAAACATTAATTGCATTACAGACAGATTGGTTGCGTCTCTACCAGCGATTACTTCCCGCGCTTCTGGGCTACGTGGGAGTTATCCGGGGGCGCTGTTGTTTTGCTTTACTTTTTATTTACATTGCTTTGTTTGGCACTACTGTTTCTAACAGCTGTGCTTTTCTACATTGGCTAGCCCTGACGGTGCTGCTGCAGTTGCATATTTAATTTATTTTTCTGTTTATTATATTGTTTTTTTATAATTGTTATTTTGTATTCATGCGTGCAGGTGCATAGTTGTGAACAAGTAGAGCACCTGCTTGCTATACTGCACAGGAATTGCAGAGTGCCTGCAGCCTTAGTGAAACTTGTGTCCACTGTTGTGCCAACATATTTGCCATCCATTTTTGTTGCAGGAGCTGAGTGCCGAAGGCGGAGTTTGGGGTGGTGGTGTTCTCCCACGAGTGCGTGTGCACCGGTGTAACCAGTGTGAGGTGCTGTGTGGCCTGTTGTGCTCCTGCGGTCGTGCCTCAGCTCCTGTCCCCCTTTTTGCTTTGGAAGCGTCTGTTGCCACAGGTTGCTTGTTTGCTACATTTTGCTATCTTGGTTATTTTTTTCCTTTGTGTCAGTTAGTTTGATATTGTGTGAGGATCATTTTTTTAATAAAAGTATATATATTTCTATGCTCACGTCTCCTGCCACTTACTGAAACAAACCTGTTTGCCTAAAGTGTAAAAATAATTACTCGTCCCTGGCGAGTATCCAGGGTGGCGTAGTCTCTCTCGATTCAGTGGTCAATTGGTGTCAGATCACATATGCAACCACCCAATCAGTTGCCCTGTCAGTCAAGGATTATAGCGTGAGCACTATAGTTGCTGTAAACTGTCATATGAACAGAAACTAAAACTGGTACAAGCAAAAGGCGCTTGCTCTGTTAACCTGCGTCAAGTTTCTCTATTGCACTCTCTGGACGTTTCAAGCAGTGGTGTAGTCTAGTTTTTTGTAGTGAGTATACTCTGATCCCAGCCTACCCATCCGTCCCAGATCGACAACCCATGAGCACCACCACACTCACGAATGCATAGAGTATGCCTCTATATATAATCGAGCATTCTGAAAGCTTTATTGCAAGCAAGATTTCAATAGCCAATGACAGCTGGGGGGACTTGCTGGTTTTGTTAATCACTGTCTAAATCAGTCAGTGAAGTTATATTTAGCCTTGGATGGTATATGTATACAATCCCTAAAGCACAGGTTTTATCAGCTGGCAATTTTCAATGCACATTTGTGATCCATGTGAAAACCCAGCTATAAAGTCATTCATTTGTGATATACTATTTCTACATAAACCCTGCTAAAAATAGTATTACATAAATTCTAATGGCTTTCATTAAAATATCATTGATTACCACCATTTTGTCTATTACAAAATAAAGTATTTGGCATTAATGGGTGTTCTATTGCTTCCCATCTGCATCTATTGTGTTTTGAGCAGGGTTCTATTATTTAAGCAGGGCAACCAACATAATGTAAAGAATATCCTGTGAAAATATAATCTTTAGATTTTGATTTAGTTTGATTAAGGCCATGTCAAAGACTTACAGTAAATCATATTGAAATAAATGGTTAAAATCAAACTCTGATGCTCGTCACTAATAACTAGATTTTTAGCCTAATTTCCATACACTTGGTCACACTTATGAGTGCAAGTTTGTCTATTATTGACATTGATAGTTAACTTTAGTAATTAACAATGAACATTTGTGCAGTTTTATCAAGCACCCGTCGCACTTATAGATTGTGTCTCTAGCCTGACTTTCACAAGGCTGGCCAGTAGTTCTCGTCACTTATCTAAAACAATTATGAACATTGTAGTATGTTACTTCTCCCTTTCTCCCTCATGTATTGATTCACCACACAAACTAACTGGGCTAGTTAGATACAATTTAATATGACAACAATCCCCTTAGTTATTTTAATGATAACAAATATTTTTTTACGTTTTATTAAAGACTACACAGTGGTTTAAAAGTTATTAGCAGAAAGTAAAATACACCGGCGAACAGTGTGCGCAATTGCGACCCCGGGACCCTATCCCGCAAGGGCAGTCCTAGACCATTTGGTGCCCTAGGTGAGCTTGACTGATGGCGCCCCTTCCCCAAGAGAAAAGAACTCATGGAACTTTGGAACTCTCCAAAGAATTGCACATTTATTTAAACAATGATTATACAAACAATATAATAATATGTGACCCAGGACAACAAAACCAGTCTTATGGGTCAATTTTCCGAAATTGAGATTTTTACATAATCTGAAAGCTGAATAAATACACTTTCTATAGATATATGAGTTGTTAGAATAGGACAATATCTGGCTGAGATACAACCGTTTAAAACTTTGGAATCTGAGAGCACAAAAAAATCAAAATATTGAGAAAATTGCCTTTGAAGTTGTTAATCAGGGGCACTGTGGCAGACCATCCACTCACAAAAATAAAGTTTTTATATATTTAAGGTAGGAAATTTACAAAATATCATCATGGAACATGATCTTTACTTAATATCCTAATGATTTTTGGCATAAAAGAAAAATCGATAATTTTGACCCACACAATGTATTTTTGTCTTTTACTAAAAATGTTCCGTGCTACTTAAGACTGGTTTTGTGATCCAGGGTCACATAGTTCAAAAGACATCGACACACAGTAACCCGTCGACACACAGCCGAGCCGACCGACCGACTGCGCATCAGTGTGTGCGCTAGCATGTTGTGACCGCTAATTGACAGCTAAAGGTCACGTCAGAATTGTCATTTCTTTTACTTAAGTTTAATTTATTTTTTATGTCAAAGTATTGTTGTAGATAGAGGGATGGCAAAAACTGTTGAAAAAAATAAATAGACATTATCATTTTAATTATAATTCTGGCATGCCCCACCACATTATCTCAGTATTCATTAATGTTGATTATCATTGCCATGTTTTAAGCGCGTTAAGCTTATCAGAACGCTATTCTCTTATTTTTGTCATATCAAATCAATCAGAATCAGAATCAGAATCAGAAGAGCTTTATTGCCAAGTGTGCTTGCACACACAAGGAATTTTCTTTGGTGTTGGAAGCTTCTAGTACAGACATTTAACACAATGACAATACAATATAATACGATTTACAGTCTAAAAATTCTAAATTGTGCATATATAAAATAAAGACTATTTTACAGAAAATGGGGGATAATAACATATAAGAGACATTGTACAGGGTAGTATATAGTAGAATAAACATATTAACAGATTGTATGTACACTTGTGCAAATGGATAATTTAGTAAGTAGAGGTAGTGTTATATACATGTATACATAAGATGTAGATATAATAAGGCACAGTAGTGCACACTATAGGAGTAGTGGAAGTGGAATATTGCTCTTAAGGAGCAGTTATCTGTTTAGGAGGGAGATTGCCTGGGGGAAGAAGCTGCTTCTGTGTCTGGAAGTCCTGGTGTTTGGTGCTCTAAAGCGCCGGCCAGAGGGCAGCAGATCAAAGAGTTTGTGTGCTGGGTGTGTGGAGTCAATGATGATTTTTCTTGCCCTGTTTTTCACTCTGGAATCGTACAGGTCCTGAAGTGTGGGCAGAGGAGCACCAATAATTTTCTCAGCACTACGAACTGTCCGTTGTAGTCTTCGTAGGTCTGATTTGGTGGCCGAGCCATACCAAACAGTAATTGAAGTGCACAGAACAGATTCGATGACCACTGAGTAGAACTGGGTCAGTAGCTCCTGTGGTAGGTTGAACTTCCTCAATTGACGGAGGAAGTATAACCTCTGCTGGGCCTTCTTTACAATGGAGTCTATGTGGGACTCCCACTTCAGGTCCTGAGAGATGGTGGAGCCCAGGAACCTGAATGACTCCACAGTATCCACAGTGCTGTCCAGGATGGTGAGGGGAGGAAGTGATGGAGGGTTCCTTCTGAAATCCACTATCATCTCCACTGTCTTGAATGCATTCAGCTCTAGGTTGTTTTGACTACACCAGGCAGCCAGCTGAGCAACCTCCTTTCTGTAGGCAGATTCATCACCGTCTTGAATAAGGCCAATGACTGTGGTGTCATCTGCAAACTTCAGGAGTTTGACAGAAGGGTCTGTAGAGGTGCATTCGTTTGTGTAGAGTGAATATAGCAGTGGAGAAAGAACACATCCTTGAGGAGCTCCGGTGCTGATGGTACATGTGCTGGATTTAAATTTTCCCAACCTCACTAGCTGCTGCCTGTTCGACAGGAAGTTAATAATCCACTGACAGGTAGAGGTTGGCACAGAGAGCTGGGTAAGCTTGGGCAGGAGGAGGTCTGGGATTATGGTGTTGAAGGCCGAGCTGAAGTCTACAAACAGGATCCTGACGTAAGTCCCTGGTCTGTCTAGGTGTTGTAGGATGTAATGCAGTCCCATGTTTACTGCATCGTCCACAGACCTGTTTGCTCGGTAAGCAAACTGGAGGGGATCAAGAAGTGGTCTGGTGATGTCCTTCAGGTGGGCCAGTACAAGTCTCTCAAATGACTTCATGACCACAGATGTTAAAGCAACAGGCCTGTAGTCATTAAGTCCAGATATTTTGGGTTTCTTCTGTACAGGGATGATGGTGGAGCGTTTGAAGCATGAAGGGACTTCACACTGCTCCAAAGATCTGTTAAAAATATTAGTGAAGATGGGCGACAGCTGCTCCGCACAGACTTTCAGGCAGGAGGGTGAGACATTGTCTGGGCCTGGTGCTTTTCTGATCTTTTGTTTGCGGAAAAGCTGGCAAACATCCTCTTCGCAGATCTTAAGTGCAGGTTGAATGTCAAGAGGAGGTGTTAATGGTATAGCAGAGATAGGGTCAGGGCGGGTGTGAAGGGTGAGACTCTGCATTTCAAAACGACAATAGAAGTCGTTCAGGTCGTCAGCCAGTCGTTGATTACCCATAGACTGAGGTGATGATGGCTTGTAGTTGGTAATGTCTTTCAGGCCTTTCCACACTGATCCACAAAATGCACTTTTGTTTCATATCTCCCGGTTGCACCAATGGTTCAATTAAAGTCAGTGCGTCGCACTTTCCTGACACAAACATAAGTTGTTACGTATCATCGCACTTTTTTAAGTGGGTATACAGAAATTCTTGATCTTTTCTAGTGGGTATACGCCGTATACCTGCGTATCACACGTAGACTACACCACTGGTTTCAAGCAACTGTAAAGTTCCGTCACCACAACTGAAGCCTCTCCCTTCATTTGCCTCTCCCTTCATTTGATTGGACAATGGGAAAAAGGCATTTTATTTTTTAAATAAAAAAATTTTCAACTTCAATATTATCCGCCTGCAATATCGGAGGCTGCACTCTCAGGACCGCACTTCTAGGACCCTAATTGTTTTTTTTACAGCGCCACCTACCGAATCAGAGTTAGGAGAGAACAGTAATACCAAGGACCCTAGTTTTTGAGGACCGAAAAAACACGGGATTAGTATTGTCTGGGGACATCGTGTGATTTATAAATGACCTCCCCACATCTGTATTTCATGTGGCGCATTCACACGGGATAAGTGAAGCATGTGATTTTACTCAAATTTACTGACTTATTTCCCAGATGTGGGCAAGGTTTTGCGTATATCTTGTATAGCCTATTGTTGTATGGTGTTTAATGATATATGACCATACATGTCAGCATTTGAGACCCACGATCGCGGTGATCTGTCCGGTTCGCGATCACAGGTCTCAAATGTTGACAATGTTACAAGCGTTTCCATGATAAATAAATAAACGGGAGACTCCCGGTAAAAACAACAGTTTTGGCAATGTATGGAAATGACCCAGCAACCAAATTAATATCAAAACACTTCAAAACAGCCTCCATTATTCGCAAACGGTGGATAAAACCTTGAAAAATTATTTATGAGCCCTCCAAATCACAGAGATGCCGATTCGCACGGGACTAATATTATCACAGGACCTCGGTGTTCATCAAAATATGGTAGGTAATTTGTGGGGGAATTTTTACTTTACAAATTACAGACATGGCCGATTCGCACGGGATTAAGATCACAGACAATCTCTGCAATTATTACAAATGACCAGAGGTCCCCAGGTAATACTAATCCAGTGCGAATAGGGTTTGAGACAGTATATCCACCCAATTCTAATTACTTAGTTTGTAAAAGGTTTATTACACCCAAATACTATATTTCATGCAATTAAACCTTATTGCTAACAGCTGAATGTTGAGTAATTATTGTGACTGACTAGCATAATATAATAAGTAAATAAAATAAAATAAACAAGAAATCATGGTATAGCCTTTTCAGTCACTGAGATCAACCACATTTCAAGTCCAGAGTGAAGACACAATGATGACTCTGGGCGCAGATTTAAGATTGTGTTTATTTAAAATCACAACTGAACAATTGAACACACACAAACACAAACACACACACAAAAACAAAAATATATATATAAATAAATAGACTTAATTAGGCCGAAGCCTAGTACTTGACCAATTTATTTATTAATCTTTTGTCATACTACTGCCTGCACTGAGCTGTGTCCTTGAATAGACTACACAGTACATTACAAAATCTAGCACATGGTATTTTAACAGTCAATTATTATGATGTCAAATGTAACAATCAATATTATAGAAACAGTGTCAAAATGAAGAGACATGCATCGTGGGATTAACAAATTGGCTTTGAGCACGAGACAATTAAAACATTAAGATTAATTTAAATTACTTAGTAATATTAACAAGGTTTCACAACGAAGAGTGCTACAGTTTATTGTGCTGGCTAGGTCTAGAATTAATAATCATCCCATAGTCACAAAATCAACATAAACTCCGTAGGGGTAAAATCTAAGCTTGCCAGTCATGCTACAGTTTCGCTAAACGAATGTACTTACTCGTTTTACAGCATTAGATGCTTATATTGTGGCTATATATTTAGCAACTCACTTCGGCTACATTAACTTTCCAATAAAATGTTAAATGTTTTTAATGTTGAACTAATAAAAAATAATTCAATTTTGACACTCACACTCTGATTGTCGTCCATTCTGGAAATGCACTCGACTCGTCACTTCCGTTGTCGCAGGGTCCTAGAAATGCGTCCCCAGAAATGCGGTCCTGAGAGTGCAGCCTCCGAAATTGCAGTCAGATACTACTCACTTAAAAAAAACGCGTTCTGTCTGATCGGCAGTTCTGATCGGTCTTCTTTAGAATTCACTAATTTTATCACAAGAACAGGCAACAACAAAGGAAACTAAGCCACAATGTGTTTGTTTTCTATGCTGAAGTTTCAAGTATATATTTAGAATAAATGACTGCGCAAAGGAAAAGGACATATTTTCACTAATAATTTGTTGTTTTTGCACAAACCAATAAACTGTTCTTTAAACTATTATTGAGACAATTCACTGCGATTGATTGGATGTGTAAAAACAGCTGTTACTAATCAAATGTATATTATTAGAAATGAAGGGGGCGTTTGGATGCTTTGTAGGTATTTGATTAGTAATGTTGCATCAAATATATTACTATTGTTACCTGAGAACGTGGTGGATCCATCTTGCGTTGTTGAATACGTCGAGTCACTTTCAACCAATAAGATGCCATGTAAGAGGTTGCGTTTTCATTGGCCCACCTGTTTTTCATTGGAAGCCTATCCCTGATTGGTTGACTACTTTAGACAGCCTATAATGCCTGGAACACACAGGAGGACCTCTCGAGAGCAAGAGTACCAAAGGATTCGTGGACGCACGGCACGCATTTTGAGTGCGCACACGCTCACTGAGCTAGAGGAGAGAAAATTTATAAGAGAGCAGCGTATAATTGAAAGCGCATGTCCAGTTTTGTGCATGAGCAAAGGAAATCGGCGTGCAAGCAGAGAGATTCGCGCACTCGTATTACAAGAATGCGCTCTCGCCTTGTAATAACGCGCTCGCGACATTTGTCATTAAAATAACGCCATATTATGAACACCATTTCATTGGTTGAATCTACTGAATGAACACGCCCTTCACTGAGCGAACGAGTCAACTGAGTCAAAATGAGACTGAATGAACTACATCCGATTGCGAAGACTCTAATGTTTACGCGTCAATTTTTGCTCACTCCTATTACCAATACCAGCAGTTTAGAGGAAAGTTGTAGGTACAAAGTCAAAAAACTTCGCTTCATTAAAGTAGCGAGCATGGACGCTTCGTTCTTCAATACAAGAGTGGAGCCATGCGGAGACGCTGGATTGCAATTGTGTTTTGTTCCTTTTCGATCCATGTGAGAATGTTTGTTGCTGGGACATCGCTTGATTTATCGTTGGAGTAAAAGTCATCGCATTTGTTTCAATGGACAGACCCTGATAGCACACATACATCTGGTTAACGTCTATTTGACGTCTGCGTTTACATCTGCAAGACATCTACAATATATCGTTTGCTCATCTGCAATACGTCTCGGAGATGTCTGCTGTCAGACGTCATATAGACATCTAGAAGATGTCTGTAAGATGTTTATGATTTAGAATGGATGTACAACAGCTCTTTCTAAGATGTTTAGCAGATGCTTTTAAGCAGCAGATCTCCAGATCTTTAGCAGACGTATTACAGACGTTCAGACGTCTCCGAGACGTATTGCAGATGAGCAAACTATGTATTTAAGATGTCTTGCAGATGTAAATGCAGATGTCAAATAGACGTAAACCAGATGGATTGTGCTATCTGGGGAAGGACGCCGTTCATTGGGATAAAGATTTTATGTTGTTGCACGTGAGGACATTGCTTCGTCAAGACGGGACATTCTAAAACGCTTAACGTGAAAAACGCTTAACGTAGCTTAATGTACCTAAACAGCGATCAAGGAAAACCAAATTTCTGTCAAACCTTCCTTGTACTAAACACTTGCTGCTGTCAAAAGAACGAGCTCTTGGTCCATGGATAAAGTGAATAATATCACGTTAAGCGTTTTCTCCCCCATAGAAGTCCATTATAAGGAAACAGCTTAACGTAGCTTAACATACCTAAACAGCGATCAAGGAAAACCAAATTTATGTCAAACCTTCGTTGTACTAAACACTTGCTGCTGTCAAAAGAACGAGCTCTTGGTCCGCGGATAAACGGCAACGCCAATTAGCCTACTGACGCAATAACCACGCGAGCATTAGTGCCACAACGTGCTGTATCTCATTTATATTTCTGTCCCTTTTTATCAGAGCTTTTAGAAACATTTGTGCTGTTTTGTTCTAGTTTGCTCCACAGGCTATTCAGCTTGATATAACAACACTGAAGCCAGGAGTTAGCAACTTTACCTTTCAGCCTCATTTCTTAATATTGGTTTCAGACAGGGCATAAAGAGTAGGCTACGCCACTTTTTAACCCAATGCACGGTGGCTTTTGAAGTATTAATTACAACTAAAATGACGGGAATTTGTCTAAGCCATGTTAAGCGGTTTTCTCTTATGGACTTCTATAGAGAATACGCTTAAACGTGATATTATTCACTTTATCCGCGGAACAAGAGCTCGTTCTTTTGACAGCAGCATGTGTTTATTAGAAGTAAAATTTGACTTAAATTTGGTTTTCCTTGATCGCTGTTTAGGTACGTTACGCCACGTTAAGCTGTTTCCTTATATTGGAATTCTATGTGTCGTGATTCTACCTCATCTTGTCATGTCTTTCTTGATCTTGTGGCAGAATCACGGCAGGATCCCTTGTTATATTTGGAGAGAGACGTTTTGGCCCTTTGGGCCTTCTATATTCTCTCTCTCTCCGGTGTAGTGTCATTTAGCCCCACCCTCTCGTTCCCTCGTTAACTTCTCCTTAGTGTTTGATCCTTTTCACCTGCCCGTCACCCTCCCTGTGTTATCATCCCTCATTTGTATTCCCGTATGCTGTTTAGATGTTCCTTGTTCTTGTGATTCTCGTGTCCCTGCCCTGCCCTGCCCTGTCCGTGAGTTTGGTTTATTCTTTAGTTTTAGTTCTCATTTTGTCCCCTTGAGGGAAGTTTTTGTTGTCCTTTTTGAAAGTCTTTTGTTATAGTGTTTTGTCACCCCATTGTGGGTTTTTTGTTTTGTTTTGTGTTAATAAACCTTTTATTTAAACCATTAGGGCAGTTGTGGCCTAATGGTTAGAGAGTCGGACTCGTGACCAGAAGGTTGCCGGTTCGATTCCCATTGCCGGCGGGTAACAACTGAGGTGCCCTTGAGCAAGGCACCTTACCCCTACTTGCTCCCCGGGCGCTGCAGTGATAGCTGCCCACTGCTCCGGGGGTACGTGTGTTCACTACTCTCTGGATGGGTTAAATGCAGAGGTCACATTTCGTTGCCTTGTACCTTCGTACATGTGCAATGACAATAAATTGAATCTAAATCTAAAAAAAAAATCTTATTAACACCTCACCACTGCTGCCCGCATCTGGGTTCTCCTCACCTGTTACCTGAAACTATGGGGGAGAAAACGCTTAACGTGATATTATTCACTTTATCCGCGGACCAAGAGCTTGTTCTTTTGACAGCAGCAAGTGTTTAGTACAAGGAAGGTTTGACAGAAATTTGGTTCCTCGATCGCTGTTTAGGTACGTTAAGCTACGTTAAGCGTTTTTCCACGTTAAGCGTTTTAGAATGTCCTGTCAAGACGCTTTCTTGGAAATCTAGTTTTGGATTTACTGCGTGGACTCGCATTGGATTACATTCTTTCTGTTTGTTGGATTACTTGCTCTTGGATATGCGCTGCTGCACGCGTGTATGAACATTAAAGCATTAAAGCCGGATCGAATGGATTATAGGTACGTTTGTTGTTGCAACAATGCGGCCATTTAAAATTACGTGTACACAAAGCTGGGTTTAAAGCGTAATTCCAATGCATTGGTTGTTGAATAGACATTGTCTATAAATATGAATTGTATGTTTGTTCACAATCGTTTGCAAAATGGAAGATGAAAAGTGTATGAACGCTGAAAGGTTTACTGAGTCAAAGCAAAGCTTGCCAAATGTTGATATCGAGTTTGTAAAAGGGCAAAGAACTATTAAGTTAACACCGAAAGCTTTATGGAAAAGGTTGACACTTTACAAAACTTAAGAAAGGCTAAGTTTAAAAAGGCTCAGAAACTAATAGAGGTTGGTAACAGTTTAATGTGTGATGCCAAAGAACATGAACCTGAGATTTGCAAGGTCTTTGAAGAATTTAAAAAAGTGTATAGAGAGGCTAAAGAGGCCCATGAGTCATTGTTGGTTTTGTTACCTGTCCAAGAAGCTGAAAAACACGAAATATGGTTCAAAGCCAAGATGTTACCAATCAATGAGTTCACTGAACAAGTAAATAAGTGCTTTTCAGACACATCACAAAGTCATAGAACTGCTGAAGTTGATGATGTAAATAATGATGTAGGTCCTGGAGACAGTATTTCAAACGTATCTTTAGCTTCCAGCAAAAGCAGCAAATGTAGCACAGGCAGTGGTAGAAGTGGATCTGTAACATCAGCATGTACAAGCAATGGCGGAGAAAGCTGCACTCATGGCACGAGTTGAGAAAAGGAACAGTTGCAATTGGAGGCTGAAATAGCCGCTTCAACTGCAAAGATTGCTGTGTTACAAGCTTCTGACAATCAAAGCAAATGTTCACATAATGGAATTTCAAGTACAAAGGGAAAGCAAAGTGATAAAAGAAAGATCAATGTGAGTCACAACCTTGATTCTGATTTTACGCAGCCCAAAGGTTTAAATCCTATTGCAAATGAATATGTGCCATGGAATGCAATGTCAAGAAATACAGCTGGAGTATTTTGTGCTACTGCATCACATGGTATATCCGATCAGGACCAAGGAAGCAATGTTAATTATCAGTGTGATCCCCTTCTGGAAGTTTTGAGAAGACAAGAGGAATTAACAGCATACCTTGTTCAGCAGAAAGAACATCCTCGTATTCTACCTAAACGAGAGATTCCAATCTTTAATGGAGATCCGTTACAGTGCATTCCCTTCATCAGAGCATTTGAACATGGCATTGAAGAAAGAATTTATGAGTGGGCAGCCAAGGATTTGGTTCAAAGTTGTCAGTATTTACCCCCTGGCTATGCATTAGCCAAAAGTTTATTAAAGGAACATTTTGGTAATGAATTTCATGTATCTAGTGCCTATTTGGAGAAAGTAAACTGGCCTGCCTTAAAGGCCGAGGATACACTAGGATTACAGGCTTATGCTTTGTTCTTACGGACCTGTTGTAATACTATGGGTGCGTTTTCTTACATGCAAGAACTTAATATGTCTAGCAATATGAAAATGGTGGTGACAAAGTTACCGTATAAGCTCAGAGAGCAATGGAGATCAAAAGCTTGTGAGATCATGGAATCTAGTCAAAGCCAACCAAAGTTCCCTTTCTGTCGGTCTCTCGACGTTGTGTCGAACCGACAGAATGGGGTTTGTCTTGAGAACCTATCATCTTCTGAGTATTTAGAAAAGGCCAATGAAAATTGGCGAATGAAATTTGCATGCCGGGCTCCTCCCCGGATGTCCGGGTATAAGAGGGAAGCCGGCGTGCTCATTCATTCACCTTTTGTTCTTCAGAGCCTACGCATCTGATGAGCAGCTCCAGATCTTCGCTGGTCTTCCAGTTCTTCGCTGGTATCCTGCTGGAATCTACGACGTGGTGTAGCGGACGGTCCCTTCCTGCAGCGACTTTCCCCTGGGCGTCTCGGCAGTTCCAGAAGTGTCTGAGCACTATTTTCTAAAAGAGCAAATTTCTCCAGCGTGGCATGTCCCGCTGTTCTCTTGGGTGTGACGCGCTCATTGAGGAAGGGGATGGACACGATGTCTGTCTCACGTGTTTGGGTCTCCAGCACGCTGAGGCAGCCTTCGTGGATACATCTTGCCCGCACTGCGGGAAGATGCCTATCCAGACGTTGCGGTCACGGGTGGCTGTATTCTTTATGGGTAAAGCCACCACCTCGTCTGTTACCCAATCCGTGACGGCAGTGACTACGGCCCTGCCGCCCGTTTCAGTTAACACCGGGGGTGATATGGGGATCACCGTGAACGTTAGACCGCCAGCCACAGGGTCACGGACCGTTCACGCCCCGTCACGCTTGTCTGACCATCCCTTAAGAGACGGTCCTACCCCGTCTTGTTCCTCCGCCACGTACTCGGGAGTGCGTGACGAAGATGAGATGTCGATCACAGCATCGGAGGGCGACCTCTTGGCATCCGACCCCGACGATTCCTCGGAGCTCCCTCCCCCGGGGGGACGAGCCCAGGAAGAGGCGGACGTTGAGATGTCAACCATGCTCTTCCGGGCCGCCGCGAGCATTGGGCTGCAGTGCACAGCACCGCCTTTACCCTAGCGCTCGCGGTTGGATACGTGGTACCTGGGGTCTGAGCGCGGCTCCAAGCCGCGCCCAGCGCCGGTCCCGTATTTCCCGGAGGTACATGAGGAGCTGAGTAAGACTTGGAACGCGCTCCTCACGGCTCCTGAGACTAGTCCAGTCCATGACTCCGTTCACGAGCCTAGTCAAGTCCATAAATCCGTTCACGAGCCTAGTCAAGTCCATGACTCCGTTCACGAGCCTAGTCAAGTCCATGACTCCGTTCACGAGCCTAGTCAAGTCCATGACTCCGCTCCGCTCCCGAGCCAAGTCCAGTCCATGACTATGCTCCTGAGGCAAGCCCAATCCACGAATCCTTCCCTGAGCCAAGTCAAGTCCAAGAGTCTGCTTCTGAGTTTTGTCAGGTCAAAGAGTTCATTCCTGAGTCTAGTCAAGCCCAAGAGTCCGTTCTTGAGTCTAGTCAAGGCCAAGAGTCTGCTCCTGAGTCTAGTCAAATCCAACAGTCAGTTCCTGAGCCTAGTCAAATCTAACAGTCAGTTCCTGAGCCTAGTGAAGCCCAAGAGTCTGTTCCTGAGTCAAGTCCAATCCATGAACTCATTCCTGAGCCCACTCCAGCCCAGTCTGTTATGCCTAAGCCACCAGGGCCTCCATTTATTCTGCCCAGACCACCATATGCCTTATCTGCGCCACCTGCTGGTCACTCCACCAATTCTGCCTGCTCTGCCTCTGCTCTATTCGCACTGCCACCACCCACCATGGCCGCTGCCTTCAGCTCAGTCAGTGCTGTCTCTGGTCCTTCTCTGGTCACCACCCACTAAGCTCTTCCTCTGGCTCTGCTCTGTTCCCCGCCTTCAGCTCTGCTGACCTCTCCATGGCCGCCACCTTCAGCTCTGCCGGTTCTGCCTCCTGCTCTGCCCTTGGCTCCGTCCTGGACACTGCCTCCTGCTCCACCCTGCTCTCAGCCTCCTGCTCTGTCGGCTCCACCCTGGCCTTCGCCTCCAGCTCATTCGGCTTTGCCTCCTGCTCTGCCGGCCCTTCTCTAGATCTGCCCTGGTGCTCTGCAGCCTCGCCCTGGTCTCCAGGCCCTCTGACACTCCACGGGCCTGGCCCTCCATCCCGCCCCTTTTCCGCCTCCGCTCCACCTCCCTCGTGGACTTGCTGTTTTTGTGTTAAGGAGCATCTGGAAGCCGCATACTGTGAAAACCTGAATGTGAAGAGTGTTAACATGACATCAAAATGTTTTCAAAAACATCAAACGTACATTCATTTATATGTTAATAACTGACCGATGATGTAAGCAGTTAAATAACACACACAGTAGCTTTAATTGAGAATGCATATGTCTCCGAGTCAATATGTGATTGTTTTGTGTCAATTATATGAATGGAATTTTTTTTTTACCCAGTGCTGCTGCCTGGCTAGTTTACTATGTGCCACTTTTGGAGGTCCTGAGGAGTTTTATGGCTGCTCTGGCCTGAACCGTAGGTGAGAGGCCAGAGCAGTAGGTGAGAGTAGAGGTGGTTTGATGATAAGGTGTAATCTTGTCACTCACACACACAATGAAAATGCCAGACGGGCTGGTCTGAGTATTAAAAAAATTCAAAAAAAAAATTCACGGACAACCATCTCTAGGGTTTAGAGAAAAGTGTCAGAAAAGAGAAAATATCCAGTGAGCGGCAGTTGTGTGGACAAAAATGCCTTGTTGATGCCAGGCTACAGCAGCAGAAGACCACACCGCGTGCCACTCCAGTCAACTAAGAACAGGAAACTGAGGCTACCCTCACCCTCAGCACTGGATCCCCCCAACGTTGCGTTCTGAGCACCCTACTGTACACATATGACTGTGTAGCCACTTCCAACTCTACCACCATTGTCAAGTGTGCTGACGACATGGTTCTGGTGGGCCTGATCTCCAACAACGACGAGACGGCCTATACCTTGAAGAGATAAAAAACCTGGAGACATGGTGCCAGGAAAACAATTTCCTCCTGAACGTTAGCAAGACAAAGGAGATGATAGTGGACTTCAGTACAAAGCAGGAGAGAAAGAACTACCAACAAATCACGATCAATGGGACCCCAGTGGAGAGAGTAGACAGTTTCCAATATCTTGGGGTTCACATCTCACAGAACCTATCATGGTCATATCACATCCACCTCACAGTTAAGGCCCAGCAGCGTCTTTTCCACCTCAGACGCCTAAAGGATTTTAAACTGCTATCTCAGGTGCTCAGGACGTTTTACACCTGCACCGTTGAGAGCATCCTGACAGGAAGCATCACAGCCTCGTTCGGGAACAGCACCTAGCAGGACAGACGAGCTCTCCAGAGGGTGGTGCGATCAGCTGAGCGTTCCATCCGCACTGAGCTTCCTGACCTGCACACCATCTACACTAGACTGTGCTTGACCAAGGCCAGGAGGATAGTGAAAGACCTCAGCCATCCCAACAATTGACTGTTCTCTCTGTTGTGGTCAGGAAAGCGTTTCCGCCCCTTAAAGACAAATACAGAGAGAATGAGGAGGAGCTTCTTCCCTCAGGCTATCCGGGCCCTCAACCAGAACTCTCCTGCGTAACACACACTCATACGACAACAGGGACTGTTTTGCACACACATATGCATACATTGCACATTGTACATAATTGTATACTACATATATATTCACATAAATTGCACAGCACATGCACCTGCACTTTACATGGACACTCCCCCACTCCCTTACACTATTTATATATTCCTTTCCTTTCCTTTCCTTTCCTTTCCTTTCCTTTCCTTTCCTTTCCTTTCCTTTCCTTTCCTTTCCTTTCCTTTCCTTTCCTTTCCTTTCCTTTCCTTTCCTTTCCTTTCCTTTCCTTTCCTTTCCTTTCCTTGTTCAGACAGTCGAAAAATCCTTTCACTGCATGTCGTACTATGTATGGTTGTGTATGTGACGAATAAACTTTGAACTTTGCGATTTAGAAAAATATTGCCTGGTCTGATGAGTCTTGATTTCAGCTGCCACATTCAGATGGTAGTGTCATAATTTAACTCATTTAATCTGTATTTTATTTTTCGAAATACATGTGGCCCTTCTATATTTTTGGGCACTCCAACTCTCTCTTCTCTTTTAAAATGAAACTCACTTCATAAATACAAAATATTCCAGTTACCAAAATACAAAATAAATGATACATTTTACTCTTACCATACAACCAAAGATCAGTCTTGTGTTCATAAGTAAGCTTATGTTTTCCTGTAACATGTCAGTATTTGATCTCTGTGTCTATCTGGCTGGCTATGTATTTCTTATTTACTGTAGATGGAAGGTTTATAAAAATATGTATAAAATAATGTTGATCCACATTGCTTCAGAAAATCTGCCAGTAAAATGCAACGTAATTTCTGCTAAAGGCCATTAAACATGTTCTGTTAAGTGACCAAACTGAGTAATACAGCCACATTCATTTCCTACCATTAACAGTTCAGGGTGGGTACAGTTAATGACTGCTAAAAGTTCTGATTATTGAGTTGCATCTTCTCATCTTCCTCAATATTACATTTACAAAAGTCAATGATCTCAATGATGAATGATGGTTATAAACCATTTTATCACTTAGGCTTAGTGAATGTTATGTTTTCAAGCCAAAGATTACTAAACAGATTCTGTATATTTATTTGCATATTACATTGCTGTAACAAAAATGTGTCTTTTGTCCTTTATTGGTGCTCTATTATTAATAATACATTTTTTTTGCTTTGTTTTAATATTTTGATATACAGGTATACAAGGGTGATCTGAGTGTGAGGTTAAATGGTGTCAAATGATGCCCTCTACGAAAGTCTTGATTGTGCCTTTGAGGCGTACTAGAATAGGTTTTCATCTTTAATTGTTAAAAAAAAACATTATTTTTCAAGTATTTTATGCTATTCCAGGATCTCTCTTTCCAGCTTTCCAAAACACTCTGATTCTTCCAGTCTCTAAAAAGCCCCCTATTTCTGTAATGCTCTGACTGGTCAAGCTGGCCCAGTGTGTTGGTTGGTTGTTTGCTCTGGTTGGTCACCCCCTTTCAGTGCATGTTTGAAATGCCCCGTCCCTTACCATATATGCAAACTTCCACTTCTCTTTCTGATTGGATTACACGCTTAGTGTCGAAAGTGTCCTGTCCCCTTATCATGGCCGCAAACTTTTGTATTTTGCCTCATCATTTACACTCAAATAAATCAGAATCAACTTTGCAAGCATAATAGAGGCCTGCTACCCAGCCAACAAAAGTTGGTTGTAAGAACGTTCCTTGGAGGTTTTAATGTTTTTGAAAACGTTCTGAAAACATTCAACATGTCCAGTTTTTATAATTTAAGAACGTTCCAAGCTAACAAGGCACCATCATGGTAATCAGTGATTCTTTGAGTTGGACTCTTCACCCTTGACTTTCATTTGTTATTATTATATATTATTATATATCAATGTATATATTAAACATATATAAATTAAACATATTATATGTTAGAATTTTTGGTGTGCTGTAGCTAGATTTCAAAATAAATTTTTATGGTAATGCAAGTGGAAATCTAATCAAGAGGTTGGTGGTTATTAAAATGGCCATCATCTTGATTCACTGATCTCATCTGGATTGTGATAAAAAAACAATAAGTGACTTATCTGGATAGTGGGTACAATGAACATGGTCCCAAAAGTCCTGGGTATGATTCTCAAGGGAGCGGGAGCCCTGGCAGAGCTGCTGCATCCATATTAGGTGAAGTCTTCTGTTACAAAACTGCATGGAGAGAAAAGGATTAGGATCCAAATGCAGTTATTTATTAAAGGGTAATCCAGAATCATAAACTTAAAATAGGCAGAGGACAAACACAGGTTCGCTTTCTGTCTGTCTCTCGACGTTGTGTCGAGACAGAATGGGGTTTCAACTTGACAACCTATCATCTCTGATTGTACTTTTAAAAGGCCAATGAACGCCAGTCTGCGCCCTGTGCATACGGGTATAAAAAGAAGATTTATTCCTTATTATTATTTATTAGAAGGAAGGCGTTATTATCTCTTTGAAATCTCTACTGGATTTCTATGACGCAGA
Source organism: Triplophysa rosa (assembly GCF_024868665.1). Lineage (NCBI taxonomy): Eukaryota > Metazoa > Chordata > Actinopteri > Cypriniformes > Nemacheilidae > Triplophysa > Triplophysa rosa. The sequence goes on from NC_079902.1 coordinate 2,297,192, forward strand.
GCAGCGGATTCGTCCTCTTGTGTGCGACTTCCCCTGGGCGTTTCGGTAGAAACATGCTCGCAGCTGGACTCCTGGTACCTGGATACGGAGCGCGATACCAAACCGCGTTCCGCCCCGGTACCTTTTTTCCCGGAGGTGTGTAGCGGTTTTAGCTATTTAAAATAATGATGAGCTAAGCTCACCAAATATGGTTCTCCACCAGATCTATCAAGATCACATCCATGAAATTAGTTATTTAAAACATCAATTTCAGTCAAGGAATTAGTTTAGCTCAGTGTTTTTTAACACTCTTTTGACTTCGCATGTTTTTATCCAAATGCCAAACAGTTATGCAATTTCCTTTAAACAATCCCACATCATTTCCACCCTTTTTGTATGTTTTATTAAAGCATTCATATTGTAATGTTTAATCTATGTCATAAACAACTGGAACTTCAATCATGTTTGCTGGCAGGTTTACATCAATGTCCATACATTCCTTTCCCCATAATGGGTGAGTATAGTATTTTTCTCTGTTTTCTCGTCCTGCCAGGGCTAAGCATTCTGCATGGCAAAAAGGAACAGTGTTTCTCCTCTTAGTACACTGTTTTGTGTAATGTCCAGCACACTGTCTATAATCATATGGGTTTGGCACAACGATGAGTTTGCTCAATGGTGAAGGGGTGCAAAATACACAACTGTCCATGTATGATTGTTCCACTGTAAAACGTGCCCACCTATACCACTCATTGTGAATGGCAATGTCCCAAAGTCTCTCATATGGTTGTAGTCCATCACAAGTCGAAGTCTGGGGGCGACCATCTGAGGTCTGACACATCGATGGTTGGGAGGTTTTCTGCCAGTAATCGTTCAAGGGATAATTCTGGATCAAGTTCCCCTGGGCTTGTGGTATCGTCTGTACCAGGTTCATCAGTAGCAATATCGTGATCAGAAGGTCCTGCATCTCTCTCCTGACCGGTGACTGGCCTGTCGCCTGTCTGGGTTGAGGCAGTGCCTGGTTCCTGTCTATGGCGGCTATCTCGAGTTGTACTATGTTCTCCATGTATGTCAGGATCGTATACAGGCCTGCCAGCATGCTCCGCTGGTTGCCTCTGTTCTCTGCTCTGGTCTGGCTCCTGGCCCGTTCGCTC
>NC_079902.1:2298421-2369782 GCF_024868665.1 Triplophysa rosa
CATTCATCCATGTTACATTGTGGTAAACAACTACTGTCTGTCTATTCTGTGGGGACAATGGATAGCCAAATATTACAAAGAGCACAACAAACTGTCACCATCTTGTCAAGTGAGGTGGGTTGTCCTTTAGTGGCCCCTTCGGTGTGGTGGTCTTAAGGGTGGTGTATTTGTTTCTGACCGGGCCAATGACTTTCCACATGGATCTGGTTTCAAAATGTAATCTGGTATGGTTTAATCATTTAAAAATGACATGATAATATTAACTTTTGGAAATTTCCAATGTGGTTAACCATTAAACCGATAATTGTTCCATCTCTAATAGAGACCCACAGAGACCATTATAATTTCCATCACAATCAATAAAATTCTCATTGTAACCATTAAATCCAGTAGAATTTCTATAACGTCTCTATGTTTTATTTTAGCATGGATGTCTGTATCTCATTAGATTTAGCTGAATATTCAATTTTTGTATTTTGCCTCAATAAGTCTTCATTATAATAATATATGTTTGAATAAATAGTATAGGGGCCTATTGAGCAATTATTACTGCCTCAAATTGAAGTAGAAATGTATATTTATTAATAAAAACGTGATATAAAAACTATTCAAATTTTGTTAATCTCAAAATTAATTACAAAAAAAAATATTTTCGTTTCAGAAATAACATTTTATTATCAGTTAAAAAGCTTATATTAATACAATAATTACCTTTTATTAAAAACGTGTATGAGACATGGTAGTTTAAGTGTACACATATTCTACTGTGTGTGTGTGTACGTGTGTATGCGCACGTTCAGGTTTTTATACATTGTGGTGTGTGTGTTCAGCTTTTTATACATCATGGGGTTCTCATAGTAAAAGTCTGAACCACATTGCTGTCACATTTTCATGTTACTTTAGGGTTGGGCGTTATAAAGTGAGTCGCGTCTTCTTTATACAATGCGAGCTGCGCAGACATGCGTCTTCTTTATACAGTTATGAAGTCATGCGGGTCTGCGCATCAATCATTCAATAAAGACTTATAAAGTGGGGTGCGTCTTTATATAACGCGAGCGGCACAGACACACGTGTCTTCTTAATACACTGGGCTCCGCCAACACGGGTCTTCTTTTTACAGTTATAAAGTCAGGCTATTCTGATCTGTACAGTGAAGGTTTTATGCAGTTAGCTTTGTTTGTATGTGTTTACAACGTGACTTGCAGCCTGCAGCGCGTCACATGAAGAAAGTGAAATATCTGTTGGAATCATGATGCTGGCTCAACATCATCATGTCTATAAGCCATATGTTCTTTGTTTTATAAACTTTAATTTGTATTTTACTTTCTGATTTCCTGTTGTATTACATTGCTTCGTTAATATTCATCATGGTATTTGCATACTGAGCATACACTTACGTTACAAAACTACTAGTGCCTATTAAGCTCGGGATATCTTTGATCTGAAAAGTTACTAGTATCTAATGAATAAGTACTAGTATCTATTGAATAAGTACTAGTATCTAATAAATAAGCACTAGTATCTAATTTTAGGTACTAGTATCTAATGAATAAGTACTAGTATCTAATGATTAAGTACTAGTATCTAATAAATAAGCACTAGTATCTAATATTTAGGTACTAGTATCAAATGAATAAGTAATAGTATCTAATGGAATAGTTACTAGTAACTAAACAATAAGCACTAGTAGCCTAAAAATAGATACTAGTAAAAGTCAAGGATTAAATGACAAAATCGCTTGCCATAAAGGGTGAGCTTGTTCTCCTCTAGTGAGCGCATTACTAACGTGTGGTTTTTTCCTCATTCTAGAGACCAGCGGTTGACGACCGACAGGCACACCGCACCACCCCCAGAAACTTCACCTCTTCCACTCCCCAGGCACGAGCACCCCACGATCCAGTGTGGAACCTGACCGAGCTCCCCACGGCTCTACCCACCAGTATTCATGTGCACTTTGCCTTAATAAATCACCCTCCGGGGCTAAAATTCGGAGGTACTGTGTCTGTCTTATTTTCTGCCCGCCACACTTGTTATCAGAAATAATCTATAATCACTCTATAGTTTGCGACATGTACCGGAACTTAAGGGGGCAGTCCATGAACATGCGCATGCACAGTACGTTTGTTTATGTTGTCACTTTGAAACCATCTATATTCTTCACAAAACAAACACCAGGGAATGCTAAGTCTAGCTTTTGCAGTGATGTAATGAAAATGAGAGCTGTAACGGGAAAGAAGAAAAAAGACACAACAAATATGTGGAGTCACCTAAAGGCATGGCACCCATCTATTTATGAGGAAGCACAAAAAAAGGGATGCTACTGCAAGCTCTGCCTCAGTGTTAGTCAGTCAGTCATATTTATTTATAGAGCACATTTAAAAACAACAGCTGTTTGCCAAAGTGCTGTACAAAATGTGCCACTGCGCTCACTTATGACCATATGCAACTGTAAATAAATACTTTTTAAGAAGAGACTTTAAATCAGCGTATGTTGGTGTAGTTCTTATATGTGGTGGCAAATTTTCCATAGCTGTGGAGCAGCCCTGAAAGGCACGATCTCCTTTCGATTTCAAGCGTGTCCTTGGAACATTCAATTTAAGACTACGAGTTTATTGAAGTTCCCTGGAGGCATTATAGTGGAACAGAAGGAGATTGGAGATATATGACAGAGCCAGTCCATGCAAACCCTTATAAACAAACAACAATGTTTTAAAATGGATATGATATTTAACTGGGAGCCAGTGGAGAGAGATCAACACTGGTGAAATATGTTCCCCCTCCTTGTTCCAGTTAACAATCGAGCAACAGCATTTTGAACAAGTTGAAAACAAGACAATAAAAGTACAAAAGTACAATACATTACAATAATCTATTCTGGATTAGATAAAAGCATGTATTACAGACTCCATGTCTCTTAATGTTAAGAATGACATCATCTTTGCAATATTCATTAGCTGATAAACACAACTTCTAACCACAGCATTGATCTGTTTATCAAAAGTCAAAGTAGAGTGTAGGGTCTGGTCGGATCAAAGTTTACCAGCTGGGATCATAAGATCGTAAAACACAGTAACCTCTCACCAGGGCTTCTACCAGGCACCAACGAGTCTGGTCCAACTGCCCCATCTCAACACCTTCATCACTGACCAGGACAGATTCCAATACTCTCCCCTGGACTTCAAAGGAGGTTTTTGGGGGAGGTCAGGACTGTTCACCAAAGTGAGAAAAGCAACATGGCCCCCAGGGACTGAGAGCCTCAAATTCTTCCAAAAGAATGTCTCTTTCTCTTTCCTTAGCCACAAAAGACTGGTTTAAAGTTTATATACAACCACCCCACAGTGTATGCTTGTCCCCATGTTATTCTCCTTCACCTATAACCTCAAACGCATGTGTATGTGTATGTCCTAAATGTGTGCTCTCACTGAGCGTGTGTGTGTGTGTGTGTGTGTGCGTACTTGTCTGTGTATGTACGTGTGTGTGTGTGTGTGTGTGCGTGCGCATCCGTGTGTGTGTGTGTGTCTCTATGTCTATGTGTGTTAGTACGTGTGCATATTGTGTGTGTGGAGTGTTTTGTATGTGGGTATGTCTGTCTTCTGTGTTTTCAACCTTTTCTTGTTTTTGCAGGTACAACTTTAATTATTTTGCTTATAGTCAATATGTCTCATGTACAGCTGCTTTGTAACAATGAAAATTGTAAAAGCGCTATATAAATAAAGTTGAGTTGAGTTGATGTGTGCTTAGTGGTATTCTGTGTATATTTACATTCTTGTACAAACTACAGGTCAATGTGATTATAACCCTTTCATGGGTCATATCTAAATGTTCCCCTCTTCATTTCTTAGAATATGGTGTATAGCACAGTAATGTATTTTATACCATACTCATTTTATTTTATTCTAAGACTATTCCTGCTCCAAACTCCCAGGCGACCATAAATGCAAATGAGCTAGTGTGCCGGACAAAGAAACATGTTTTCGCACCCAAAACTATCTCATCACAGTGGATCGCCCACCTTGGAGGGGCGTGACGCCCCCGGGATTAAAACATCTGGGCACACAGGAAACAGCGCTTGTACGCTCGCTTGTGTGTGTTCGCGCTCGCTCGTGTACCCTCTCGGCCCTGTCTCTCTTCTCGGAGACAGCTTCTTCCAGCAGTTTGCTTCGGCTAAGTTTGTTCTACCTTCATCAGCCAATCCGGCTCTAAGAAAGAATCCGACAGACCGCTCGCTTTGAACTCATCAGGACTCTGAAACCTTTTTGCACGCGCACCAGAACTTATCCCTGCACAACCAGGAAACCAATGTAAGTATCTGATCTATTTCTAAATAGCTGCGCTTAAGCTTTGCCCCTTATTAAATAAGGAGATTGTCCTTGATGGTTTATGCAGATGCGAATAGCTGATTTAATACTGCCACTCTTTGCTTTGTCTATTTCTTTCATTCTTTACTGCTTTTACGTTTTATGTGTGTTTGTTAGTGTTTGGTCTTTGTTAGTTAGTTGGTTTTATTTCCCCTTTAGGGTAGTAAATAAAACCGCATTTGTATCCACGCTCGAATCGTTTCTGTGTTTATTTATCACATATCAACGTCACTTAAACTGCTTGATTTGGTTAAGATTTCTGAAGTGGTACTGTATTTGTCACGAATCACTCAGGGAGTCAAGTGCAGGGTACAATAATTTTAATAAAGATCCCAGACTACTCAAGAGTCCGCCAAAACTCAGAGTCTCACAACCGCCGTACAGAATAAAACAATGTTCAGGGTACACACTAGGTAAGGGGCTCGAGCGCTCGGCCGGTAGAAGGGACACAAAAGGGTGAGAGGAAGCAGAGTTCGTAGAGTCCTGAGAGGGACAAACAGCCCCGTGATGACAAACGGGAAACTCCACAGTTCACAAAGTTCTCTGTGACCAGTATGATGAAGCACCACAATGTGGCATCCGAGACCAGCCGGCGAGAGAGAGAGAGAGAGAGAGAGAGAGAGAGAGAGAGAGAGATAGTCCTTGAGGTGGCTGATCGAAACCTCAGTGAGCGGAGTCCGTAAACAAAAACCAGAAGGCAAAATAATCCACACTGCAAGGACCTTAGAACGGGGAGGTCCTCTAGAGCTGAGTAAATCACATGGCAAGACACATTTGAAAACGGCAAGGCTGCTTACAGGTGAACGTTATCCACTTAATAGAAACTCCCATCACCGGAAAGACTCCACTTGGCAAGAGACTCCTGGAGCTGGAACTGAACCCACTCGGCTGGAACTCCATGAGATGGAGGAGGATATCGCTGGGTAGACAATGGCAAAGAAGTGCAGACACCCGGACGTGAACTAAACACTGGAGCCAAGACAAGACATGACAAGGTGAGTATAATCTCCAAAAACTGTGCTATGCAAGACTAAACAAGGTTGCTTAGAGTGGTTGATACCAGAGGATAATAACTCTAAAGATCTGATGCCGAACAAAGGAAAACACGAGGAATATAAAGGGAAAGGAGACAGAGCAGAAAATAAGGAACCAGCCGTAGTGAGTGAAAACTGAGGAAGATCCAGGTGACAGCAGTGAAAACTAATGAGTAGTTAATCAGGTAATGAGAGGGGAGGGGTGAAGCACGGCGGACTCTGAACACGTGGCAAGCTGTCAAAACAGCGTCACGTGTCCAACAAAACAAACACAGAGGACAACACGGAAGAAAACCAGAAGTGCTAGACCCGAGACCCAACAGTACTACAGTAAGAATATTGTTTTTCCAAGACCAGGAATATTTCTTAGAGTTGATATACTCTCTGCTGATCACTCGCTGGACGAGTACATTTAGTCTGTCGCTATTATTAATTCTGCAGCATTAGGTAAAGTGTATAAAATAGTTAATGGTTAATCACAATTAATTATACGTATGTTACTGTGGTTAAACTCATAGTTTCCCCAAAATACACTACAAGAGCCAAAAGTAATGCCAACATTTCTGACATGTGAATGAAAATTACTCTGTAGAAGCAAGGGAGCCAAAAATGAAGACCTCTGTCTTAGACTCATTTAACTGAAGGAAGTTGGCAGACATCCACCGTTTAACATCTCTCAGACAATCAAACAGACACTGTAAACTGGAGACATCCTTTGGGTGCAAGGCAACATAACGCTTAGTGTCATTTCCGTAACAGTGGTATGAAACATTGTGCCTCTTAAATATAGCACGTAAAGGAAGCATTTACTCTCTCCCGTTACAGCTCTCATTCCCCATCGCTGCCGGCGGTTTGTTTGTATCCCTGCACTTACACTTCGCTCTAATATTAGTGTATTTTATTATTTTATTATCGTTACTTATCATTGTCTTTGCTAACTTATCTTGATATCTCAATAAACCTGTTCTTGTTATTTACTTGAAGATTCTAAACCAAAATTGATAGTTAACTTAACGTTGTTAGCATAGCAGTAGCATGTTAGCTTGCTTTCTGTTTACACTGTGGAATATCATCTTGTCTGGTTTGTCTTGTGTGCTAACTGTCTCTCTTTTTAAGCGAGTATAATACGATTCATCGAGCAACCTTGGTAAGTTGGAATTGCACTTCAAATCCGGTGAGTTATGGCTTCTATTCCTATTATTGGTACTTACATCTCATGTCATATGTTTAGCTTAGCCTTCTCTGTCAGCTGCGAGGGTTTTATTTGCGATAAATGCAGGGAAATAGTTAGGCTGACAGAGAAGATCTTAGAATTAGTCTCGCATCCAATCTTTATCTGAGGATAGTAAGAGTGTAAGGACCATAGAAAACACTTTGGATGTGAGCAACATCAGCGCACACAGCTCGGTTCCGGTTGAAAATCCATATGATATATATATGATAACAGATCATAAAATAGACATTTGACTCTGTTTGACAGAAACATGGCTAAAACCAAATTATTATTTTACTTTAAATTAATCTGTCCCCCAAGATTATTATTATAAACATGAGCCTCGTCTAAAAGGCAGAGGGGGAGGTGTCGCAGCACTTTACAATAACTCTATTAGCATTTCCCAGAAATCTAACTCTAAATACAATTCTTTTGAAGTCATGGTACTTCATGTATCAACACCTAATACTAAGGATAAAACATTTTTAACATTTTTCTGGCTATTGTACATAGGCCTCCAGGGCACCACACAGATTTTGTTAAAGAATTTGGTGGGTTCTTATCAGAACTAGTACTGTCCTTGTCCTTGTCGTTGGTGACTTTAACGTCCATGTAGATAACGCTTTCAAAGACACTCTTAACTCCATGGGCATTAGTCAACATGTGTCAGGAGCCACTCACCTTCGTAATCATACTTTAGATTTAATACTGTCTTACGATATAAATGTGGACGACCTTAAAATCCCTCAGCAGAGTGAAGACATTTCGGATCATTATCTGGTAGATGCGTTTCTCGATAATCTGCCCGAATTGTCTCAAATCGCTAGCATGAGAAATAACGTTGAAGATCTTGACACAACTTGTTATTACTGAACTCGGACAAAACAGAAGTGTTACTTATTGGACCGAAAACTGCTATACGTAACAACCAAGAATAATGCTTAACTATTGACGGATGTTCCATAAAACGTCATCAGCAAAGAATCTTGCCGTTCTATTCGATAGTAATCTGTCATTTGAGAGCCACGTCGCCAACACCTGTAAAATTGCATTCCATTTTGAGAATATATCTAAACTACGTCATATGCTGTCAATGTCAGATGCAGAGAAGTTAATTCATGCATTCATTCATGACATCAAGACTAGATTACTGTAATGCACTGTTAGGTGGTTGCCCTGCAGGCTTATTACGAAAACTCGAACTGGTCCAAAACGCGGCAGCTCGAGTTCTTACACGTACAAAAAAGTATGAACATATTAGCCCGGTTCTGTCTACCTTGCACTGGTTACCTATAAAGCATCACGTTAACTTTAAAATCTTGCTTATTACCTATAAAACCTAACGAGGAGGTTTAGCTCCTCGGTACTTGAGTGAACTCCTCTTGTATTACAGTCCTTCACGTGCATTACGCTCTCAGGCGTCCTGTTAGTTGGTAATACCTAGAATTTCAAAATCAAGTGCAGGTGGTAGATCCTTTTCCTATCTAGTGCCTAAACTTTGGAATAGTCCTCCCTGCACTGTCCGGCAGGCAGAAACACTCTGTAAATTTAAATCTAGACTAAAGACACATCTTTTTAATCTTGCATACACTACACTTCCATAATATAAATCCTCTGAGGGTTTAGGCTGCATTAGTTAGATCAACCGGAATCAAAAACACAACTGATGTACTTGTTGCATCAAAGAGTGCAGAACAGTACTCTACTCTCAGCCAGTCTTGTCTCATTGTTCCAAGGTTACCACAGCGAGCAGGATGCAGTTCATGCCCAGACCTGATGGTAGAGCAGAGAATGGAAAGTGGCGACCTGACAAGAGCTGAGATGATTGAGCTGGATAAAGAAGGACGCCGTCACCTGACACGTCTTCACCACAAAATTTAAAATGCTATTAGATTATTAATGATAATCTTAAAACTATAATTTACCTTATTAGTAAGTTTATTTATTTTTATTTAGCCTTGTTGTGCAAGCACTGTCGAGCTTGTGCAGAGGCAGCAGCTTTTGCCAGAGGGGAACTGGAATCCCCTGGTTGGGCCTGGGTTCTCCTGAGGTTTTTTTTCTTGATTAGTTTTGGGTTCCTCGCCACCTTTGCATACTGTTTTTTTGCACTATTTGCCTGGCCGGGGGGCTGCTTTTGAATTTTAAAGTTTTAATTAATATTGCATATAGTCAGTTATATTTGACCTGTGCTTCTCTCTCCTTTATCTTAAATGTGTGCTCTCACTGTGTGTGTGTGTGCATGCGTGTGTGTGCGTGCATGTCTGTGTGTGTGCGTGCGTGTCTGTGTGTGTGCGTGCGTGTCTGTATGTGTGCGTACTTGTCTGTGTGTGTGCTCGTACTTGTCTGTGTACGTGTGTGTGTGCGAGCGCGTCCGTGTGTGTCTATGTCTATGTGTGTTAGTACTTGTTCATATTATGTGTGTGGAGTGTTTGGTATGTGGGTATGTCTGTCTTCTGTGTTTTCACTTTTTTCTTGTTTTTACAGGTATAACTTTAATTGTTTTGCTTATAGTCAATATGTCTCATGTACAGCTGCTTTGTAACAATGAAAATTGTAAAAAGCGCTATATAAATAAAGTTGAGTTGAGTTATTGTCTGGCCATTGAATGTTATCTGCCCGCCCTGTTGTGCGTTTCCCAAACAACGACATAATTTGCTGGTTAGCCACCATAGTACGATGCATCTTTGGAGAAACTAACTAGCTACTCACGACTGTTTCCCAAGTTTACATCTCCTTTATGATATGTATAAAGGGTAAGAAATATGAAAGGAATATCCTGGCAGCTGACACACCACCATCCTCTCAGCATTTACAGTAGGGGTGGGAGAAAAAAATTGATTCACAAATGAATCGTGATTCAGTCTTCTAGCGATTCAAAACGATTTGCAAATAAAAAAAATAGATTTTAAATGTTATAAGTAAATATAATAACGTGATGTCATCGGAAAAAAAGGAGGAAGTCAACCGCGAGAGAGGTGTAGCACCCGGTCCAGTGGAGATACAGCGGAGCATACATGAGCAGTAGAGAAAACCATTCAGCCCCATTGTACTAAACTTCAATATAAACTAAATTAATTTAAGGATAGTCTTTCTCTGCATCTACTCTGTGCAGTGAGCGGCAGAGAGAAACAGCGCGTTTAATTCACCATACCGCAGCTGAATTGTCAATGAGTGCAATATAGCGTTTCCCAAAACCTGTCACTGTTTAGACTTAAGAATATGATCATACTTCTGTAACAATGCAGTGTTAGCCAGCTCACACGCGCTGCACAAGACAAATACAGTAATATTGCCAAAATCACCTCTCTTATGTGTATGATGATTTTCTCAGAGGATGTGTCAATTCGTGAAAGTGACTGCCATTTAACATGTGGCACTAATGAATCGCGTTTATTTACTATTATACACAAAATGTCAATGAGAATGGCTTTATTGGGCACTCAGTTGCATTAAAATACAATGGCTGCATCTGAAAGTGCCTACTTCCATACTATATAGTAGGCGAAAATGAGTATGAGTGTCCGATGTCCGAAACCTCAGTATGCAAAAAACAGTAGGCGAGAAATACCCGGATGGTCTACTACTTCCGCCAAGATTCGCGAGTGTGGATCGGATGGACACTTATCTATCCCATGATGCCATGGTAGCTGAGCAATAGTCAAATTTCAAAAGTAAATCAAATAAATATAGCGGAAAACTTTAATGCTGATGTCCATTTTTAATGTAAGTGCCATTAAATTAATTCCTCGTGACTAAATTATGTTCCCATTCAGTCGGTCCACTCGGTACAACACATGACTATGGGATATCGTGCTCTTGCGCCATCTACTGAAGACACCTATATATATGCCTTAAAAGGCAAATGAAGCATGACGACGTGGGCAGGATTGCCTGCCCACAGCATATAAATACAGTCGCATGTGTCATTGCCTTTGTTCTTTAGCTCTTCACCGTGCTGCTAGGACACTGTCACGCAATTCTGTTTTCACGACTGGTAGCCCATGTGGCTGTTCCGGTTGAAACTATAATAAAATAAGTGTTTTTTTAGCTTCAGTTTAGCTCTGCTAACAACAGCTAAGTAAACCGCTTTTGAGAATGTCTAAAAAAGATCACCCCTGCCCTATGGCATGTGGGTATTCACTTTCAGAAAAGGATACTCACGAGCACTGCCCGGTGTGTCTGGGAATAGTCCATGCGAGGCTTGCTGTCTCTAATCCTGGGGCATGTGCTCATTGCCAGCGGCTCCGCCATTCCACGCTTGAGCGGCGTGTAGCATTCGTAGAGCGGGTGCTTAGTGGGGCAGCAGCGAGGCATGGTCCGCTTCTGTCCAAGGAGACCAACCCAGAGGCAGCCCTGGCCGTCCCTGCAGAGGTCGCGGGGACCTGAGGTGATCGTGCAGAGGAGGAAATGGGCGTCCCTATGAATATTCCTGAGTTTGTCTGTCAAGAGGATGACTCTGTCTCGTTAGATGCGGGCGAGGATTTCTACGATGACACGCTACAGGCAGGACAAATGCAGGATTCTCCTTCGGCCTCAGTAGAGACTGGTGGTGTTGAGACAGGGGAGGATTCCTTCATTGATCTTTTCCGGAGAGCAGCGGAAAAGTTGTCAGTGGACTGGCTCATTCCGCCCCCGGTACAGAAGGACTCACGCTTCGGGGGTTCTATTTGGCCCCTATGCAAACGGTGGTGAGAACCCGCCTGCCGCTATACCCAGACTGTCTTGTGGAGCTCACGTCTTCATGGTCGAAACCCACGTCACCCCCTCCACCGGTGCCGGGTGCGACTAAGTTCACGGAGCTCGAAGGGGCGGAGGCAGCAGAAACATAAATAAAACTTATCACATGATCCGGGCCCAGTCCTCTCTCGTCAGCAGTCCTGTCGCTCGTCCTCTTATGCTCCCGAGCTCCCCCGTGAGGCATGCGGGACCGGTGCGCGTACAGCTGATACTCATTATCACTCACACCACCGGCCCCGCCTTCCTGCCCCACGGCTCTCGTCCCGCCTTCCTCGCTACAATAGCGGACGCAGTATGTCTGAAATGTATTCATACTGCTCCCACTCACACTATATAGAACGTACTGTTTTAACGACTGATAGGTAGGTACTTATTCAAATTCAGTACGTACTGTCACAGTATGCGATTTTGGACACAGCCAATATTTGTCAGTTCAAACACTAGAAGCGAAAGTGCCAAAGCTAGCGCAAACGCAAAGTAATGACGTTTTTCTGTGTGCTAATTAGTACATCAAGAATCGATTCTGAATCAAATCGTGACTCTAAGAATAGATTCTGAATCGAATCGTGAGGGACCAAACGACTGCCACTCCTAATTTATAGTCTACTGAAGACCCATTGTCTGTCTGCCAAACAATGTCATGTAACTTGTGCTGTTTCATGAGAATACGGGCCACCCAATGATGCTCTCCTACCTCCAGCATAAACACACCTACTGAACAAATACATAATATACATATACGCCATACAGAGCCTGAAAAAATGCCAAGCATCCAAAATACTTCGAAAACATTGAAATCTCACAAACCAAACTCTAAATAAACCCATTCTTCAATAATTAACCACAGTTTTGGGGGGAAATTGCTTATATGATTATGATTACTATGATTTTAAAAATTTAATTACAATGTAAAAAATATACTTTCCAAGTTTGCCACATGCAAATGTGCTTTAATGTATTAAAGCTGTGCTAAAACATCAATGAAATGCATAGTTTACACATCATCGCTGTCGGGCGGAATCCTAGCATCTCCAAAACCATTATTTTTCAGGAAATAAAAAACCTGCATATTTTTTGAGTTATTAAACATTGTATCGTTAAAGTTGGTATTATACCTTATATTGCTATCATATACTGTTGTGTACCAACATAAACACAACATTTCCCCAAAACCATGTTTAATCGGAGATACAAGGTTTATGACTTGGGAGCAGGGAGATAGGAGATTACGCTGTCATTGATAAGAATGGTACGGACACAGACATCGCTGCTGCCAGCAGTGTTCATCAAAGTCTGCGGTCGCCTTGAGCCTTTTGACGAGACGAGGCTTTAAGAGCTAATGAAAGCTAATGATTGTGGTTACATACATCTTCCTAAACTCTATTTTAAACGTTAGAACTATGAGTGATGCAATACCAAAATAAAACATTAAACAGGCTGTCTAATATTATGGAGGACTAAACCTGCAAAAATTATAAATAAATAAATGTATAAATAAATAAATATATAAAAGAATAAATGTAATAATATGAAAATAAATAAAGGAATGAATGGTTTGATAAAACAAAATAATTCGTTTTAGCTATTATTGATCTTAGCTTTAACTTTTTTTTCATTTTTTAAATTGATTTATTATTTTTTGTGTCCATTTTTTTATTTATTTATTTTGTTTATTTTTATATTATTTTATTTATCATTTCCTTTTATTTTTACATTTATTTATTTATACGTTTATTTATTTTTATATTTATTTCCACTTTTATTTATTTATTCTTGAATTTATTCTTACTTTTCTGTGTCTTGTATGATAATTAGATGGGTTGGTCTTGCCTACTATTGGTTCAGCGTAGATTGAAGCGTTTGATCGATTACTCTTGACTTGTTTTGGACTAACATCACGTCACTCTGATCGTTTGCTTCGTGTATAACGTTAAGTAACTATGGCGGGCGCACAATTAGCTAGAGAGTTACAGCATTTAGCCAATGGAGTCGATAACCATGCATCAAATGACTATGGACCTGTAACCGGAACTTGGTCACCACCTTAGCACCCTCTGACTCGCACAGATTTTGAAAAACTTTGTAATTTATCTCGCCATCAATCTGTAATAAAACATCAATATGCGCATCTAATCTAAATGACACACATAGTCATTTGATGCATGGTTATCGACTTCATTGGCGAAATGCCATAACTAACTATCTAATTGTGCGCCCGCCATAGTTACTTAACGTTATACATGAAGCAAACGATCAGTGAGTGACGCGACGTTAGTCCAAAACAAGTCAAGAGTAATCGATCAAACGCTTCAATCTACGCGGAACCAATAGTAGGCAAGACCAACCCTTCTAATTATCATACAAGACACAGAAAAGTAAGAATAAATTCAAGAATAAATAAATAAAAGTGGAAATAAATACATGCGATAATAAATAAANACGCGATGCTTTATAGGTAACCAGTGCAAGGTTGACAGAACCGGGCTAATATGTTCATACTTTTTTGTACGTGTAAGAACTCGAGCTGCCGCGTTTTGGACCAATTGGAGTTTTTGTAATAAGCCTGCAGGGCAACCACCTAACAGTGCATTACAGTAGTCTAGTCTTGATGTCATGAATGCATGAATTAACTTCTCTGCATCTGACATTGACAGCATATGACGTAGTTTAGATATATTCTTAAGATGGAAAAACGCAATTTTACAGGTGTTGGCGACGTGGCTCTCAAATGACAGATTACTATCGAATAGAACGCCAAGATTCTTTGCTGACGACGAGGGTTTTATGGAACATCCGTCAATAGTTAAACAGTATTCTTGGTTGTTACTTATAGCAGTTTTCGGTCCAATAAGTAACACTTCCGTTTTGTCCGAGTTCAGTAATAAAAAGTTGTTACTCATCCAGTTTTTTATATCGACTATGCATTCCATTATTCGATGGAACTGCTGTGTTTCATGAGGCTTCGAGGAAATATAAAGTTGAGTATCATCAGCATAACAGTGAAAGCTAACTCCGTGTCGCTTTATTATATCTCCTAGAGGTAGCATGTATAATGCGAAGAGCAGAGGCCCTAAGACTGAGCCCTGTGGTACACCGTACTGGACTTGCGATTTGCGTGACACCTCATTGTTTATTGCTACAAATTGAAAACGGTCGGATAAATAAGATTTAAACCATTTCAAAGCTATTCCCTTAATGCCGACATAATTTTCGAGTCTATGTAGGAGTGTGCTGTGGTCAATGGTATCGAATGCAGCACTAAGGTCTAGCAGCACCAATAACGAGATACAACCTCGGTCAGACGCCAATAGCAGATCATTTGTAACTCTGATCAAAGCAGTCTCTGTACTGTGACATGCTCTAAATCCAGACTGGAATTCTTCATTGATGTCATTCCTTTGGAGGAAGGAGCATAATTGAGTTGAAACTACTTTTTCCAGAACTTTAGATATGAAAGGTAGATTCGATATAGGCCTGTAGTTCCTTAGTTCTCTAGGGTCGAGTTGGGGTTTTTTGACAAGGGGCCTTATAACAGCCACCTTATATGCTTTAGGCACATGTCCTAATGTCAGAGATGAGTTAATAATACCAAGAAGAGGATCTATAATTTCTGGGAGCATCTCTTTCAGTAGATTTGTAGGTATAGGGTCTAGTATGCATGTTGTTGATTTAGATGATCTAATAATTTGATTTTAGATGATCTAATAATAGCTAAAACGAATTATTTTGTTTTATCAAACCATTCATTTCTTTATTTATTTTCATATTACTACATTTATTCGTTTATATATTTATTTATTTATAATTTTTGCAAGTTTAGTCCTCCATACTACTATATTAATCTGCACGCAAATAAAGTCGGCGGTCGCGTTGAGCCTCTTGACAAGAGAAAAGGCTTCAATCGTTAACCAAAGCTAACGACTGTGGTTACATACATCTTCCTAAACTCTATTTTAAAGTTTTAAGAACTATAAGTGATGTAATACAAAAAACGATTTGCTGACTAGGCTGTCTAAGAAGCGGAAATTAGCCGAATCTGCTCGCAAATTTACCTTCGTGGCTCACGGGCTTCCTTCTGCACCGAAGCATTACAGCTATCGATTTTTAACAATACAGGCCTACTCAAATGTATCTAACCTAACTATTTTCACTCGTTATTTTCTAAAAAACTTTCAATCAGGAGACGTAATGTCGAGAAGCTCCCGCGGAGTGAAGAAGAGGTGGAGTTACGAGACTTCTCAGACAGCTGAAGTGTCCAATGGAGTTAAGAGATTTGCTCTCAAGCTATTTTCAACACTTTAGATTGGTTAATAATTTGTAAAAATAACAGACCCACATGGGGACTGACTAATAGCATCGATTTGTGAAAAAATATGAAATTGAACAAATTTGGACATGGGAGGTTTCCGCCCGACAGCGACGATATTCTTTATGCATTTTATCTCAGCATTTACAGTCTACTGAAGAGCATCTGTCTGGTGAACAATGATATGTAACAAACTTGTGTCATGAGAGTACAGGCCAATTTAAAGATGCTCTCATACATCCAGCATACAAATAAGCATACTTACTAACCACATACATAATATACACCATATTTAAAGACTACAGAGCCTGATAAAAGATGACACTAAAATCCAACTACCCAGACTCTAAATAAACCCTTTATTGTGGGTTATATTGTGATTACTATGATTTAAAGCTTTTCATAGCGGTGGTGTGACAATTGGCTTTACACTGATCTGATTTTATTATACAGTGAATGTTTTATTCATTGCTGCATTCGCATAGTTGTGTTATGAACTGAGAAGCTTTGTATATATATGCAAGGAACGCATATATCTCATTTTAACTGTGATTTTCGGAAATAGCACATGATTTGACTTGACAAATTGCTATGCGATACTTGTCACAGCAACAACACAACAGGGCAGATAGCGTCAATAAGAAGCTGCGAATAAGAAACTGGTTTCAGCCTCGTGGATTGAGGGTGGTTAATAAATAGGTCACGGTTATTTGCGCCTCATTGCCACACACAAAGTCGTGAATTTGCCTTGTTATATGTTAATTGCATTAAATAACACTTCCTGCATTTAGAACATTGACCATGAATTTCACGGTAGTAATTGTACAGTGTCACTGTTTCCTGTGTTCATGAAACACTCCTTACATGTACTTCGATGATACATTTAATGAATATGTGATCAAATACTCATGAGCATGCATAATGCTGCAGAAATTAAAATGTAAAGCATTGCCTTTAACACACATCACATGTATACTCGCATATTATAACGGTAAAAAAATATTTTACCATGTTCAGAGCAGTTAAGCGAATCACAGATATATCCAACAGTCGGATGTGGCCAGGACAAGAAAAAATCCGAGTTTGTTTCACTCAGTCTGTGTGTCACTTATACTGAAGATTCCTTTGCTGGATACCATGAAGAAGATGAGAAAAAACGTTTAGCAGCAGAACGATGTCGATTACAGTGAACAACGCCACCGTTTGCACGTCCAGTGTCTTGCTGCAGAGATTGCGTATTCTGCTGCTGTCAAACATGCGCTTAGTAAAATGAACGTTGCCGATCCCGCTGCATACATGATGTTGAAAGCACGACACTCTGGATCTGTTACCTACAAGGCTGTTTAGCCGTTTACCAGAAATCACCTCAGCTCAGCTGACTGGAAGCGCTCCTACGATGCCCACATGTGTGTTCCCTTTGAGACCCTGTGTGTACATGTGACAGACTCGCCTCATCCTCAGCAACAACAGGATTTGTCAGCGAATCTTTTTCTTTAAACAACGAAGGACATGTACTGTAGATGACACGAATCACGTGATGATTATCCCTCGATCACAATATACAGTACATATCGTTGTCCGACATCGAGGTCTGACAATAGAACAGCAGCGGCTCTATAAACTTGGCTGGGGCAGATTTGGGGTCGGATCGTAGAATAGGCCTATCTATATAATTAACTGCTAGCAAGTTTTACATTCAAATGATTGAAGACGTGAAGAACACTTTGGACAGAGATCTGTTGTATATGCGTAATTCAGCCTGAGGGTGGAGCTCTACAATCATATGCAGAATGGCATCATAAAATACACATTGTTTGAATATTGATTTAAATTAGAATGTTACAAGTTGTGGACAATGTCGGAAAATTATTTGAACAATTAACTGTAAATGACTGCATGGGGGACTGGGTTATTTAATAAAAAATACAGGGTTTTACAATAAAATGGGAATACTCTCTGCATCTCTATTAGGACGTGCTGCACCACCATTGCCCCTTTTGCAGCTCATTACATACACTGTAAAAAATTGCTGTTAAAAAACTGGCAATTTCCAACAGTAAAATACTGTTATTTCAATAGACAGTTTAATCCTGTAGATCAACAGACCAAGGCCCATAGATTAATCCCTTTCTGTACATTTGCAGCATTTAACTTTAGTCTTGCGCTGTGAAAAGCAACATGTGGGGGTGGGGATTTTTAACACATCCCACTTTTTCAAAACAGTGCGGTAATCAAGATCACGTCACAGCTCGTCTCTTCCCAGATAGAAACAAATTCTAGGCCAAATCTGATTTAAATTGGGCCCTTCTGTCTTAATTCTGGCATTGTTTTTTTTTCACAGTCTTGTGTGAAATAGAATTAGGCTCGTTTTTGGCCTGAATCTGGTCAGCCAGAAGAAACTAAAAAACAAACATTAATTTGGCTACATCCTGGCTTGAGTTAGGCTTGCCATGAAAAGAATGTAGTTCGGTTAAGATTTGGGTCGGTTTTGGTTAGCCACAAAGTTAAAAGCAACAAAAACTGCCAATAATAATATCTTATAATATGATACTATTATTACTATCACGAAAAACCTTAGCAGACACATCAAAACCATTTTATATCAAATGAGGAATACAACAACTCATTTTAAGAAGGCAAATATTTACATGATATTATATTATATAAAAATTTATATCATTAAATACGATTGTAGATGTTTTCTTATATTATTTGTATGGGTGTTTTTTGTCACTGAATGGTATAGTTTGAGCATTGAGAGCCGACTGCTTCGCCTGCTTTTTAATCAATGATCCGGTATTCCCAGCGCTTCATGAAATCGAGCAAGCCTGATGTCTTTGCAGATACGATGATGTCAGGGGCGTAGCTACATGGTGGCCATGGGAGTCCACGGCTACCCCTGAATGATGGATGGCCACCTATCTGGCCACCTCTGTTGTGCGAAGCAGTTTTGAGATGCGTGTCGGAGTTTACAGAGTGCTGCGCAGGTCATTTAGCGAATGCACTGAAAGTAATGCGAGAACATTACTCACGCATTAATATGATGTCATACGCCGACGCACTGACGCAAACAGTCTGAGCGCTATTAGCTGAACAGCTGCTAACATCTTCGCTTCGTGACAGTGTACTGTTTGTGTACCATGTAAGTTCATCGCGAGCAGAAGGATCAGGGTAGGGTTGCACCAGCCATTCGTAAGTTCTTTCTTAAGCGTGAACGTAAAGTCCACACTAGAGGCTTAGTAACTAGCTAGTTTGTAACTAAATCTGTATGTTATTCGGTTGCACCATTTGGTCTTAAGGCAGAACGTAGCTAGTTCGTAAGCTCTCCGTAAAGTAATGCGTAGTCGCATAATATGACGTTTACCTTCAACAGTCCAATAGCAGCCTTTAAATTCGTGAGAAAAAGTTGTTGAAATGTTGTGAATTTCAAAACTTTCTTGATTTAAACTTATTTTACCTCACATAATAACTGTAAAAACTGTATATAGAATACTACCTTTCATGAATAACATATTTAAAAGTAGATTAATAAACAAATGCTGTTTAAAACAATACAGCCTACTTAATGCAATAATAAAAGACATGCAATATGGGTGATTTCATTTTACTGCCAACTGCCAATTAAATAAAAAGAAGATTATTTCATTTTGTCGTGCACAACACAGGCAGATATACACACAAGGAGGCGCACTAGGACGGTTCACGTTAGAGCAGTCAAAAATTAAATGTCATCACATAATGTTCTCTATTTTAAAAGGTAAGTGACTGTAAATGTCAGCATTATCATGTGTGTAAATCATTGAAGAATGTCGAGTGAAACAAGAGCTTATTCCGTTAGGAAGCTTCAGTAAATATTTAGTTTATACGTAACATTACGCTTCAACTAAGTTCAATGGTGCAACTCAAAAATATTTTGTAGTGCGTACGTTGTAACTTAGTGCCCGTTTAAGTCGAACCTACAGTAGGCTAAGTTGTAACTTACGCACAGCTGGTGCAGCCGGCCCCAGGTCAGTAAAATCAGTCTTGTTTAACTGGATTTCATTCATTAATTATATTTTCGCAAAAGTTTAAGTTGGGGTACTGCAATGTTCATTTTCTATAAAAAATGCTAACTTACTGTAAATGATTGCTAGCAAATTATTTTAAAATAATGTTAGCACATGAAAGCATTGCAAATAAATTGTTTACTTTACGTTCTTTGTGTATGTTTTTGACCAGCAAACTATGTGTAATGAAGAATTGGTGTAAATTACAGTAGAAGTTAAAGAATTTCTGTCTGTAAGGATTTTTTGGTCACCCTAATAAAATCACTGGGTCTTACCTGGCCACCTCTAAAAAAAAGTTCTGGCTACGCCCCTGGATGATGTAGTTAGCCATGCATCTTGGAAGTTGTAGTCGATTTGCGAATACAGCATTAAATGCGCCCTATGAAAAGGACTTCATTTCACAGAATGCTTCCTCTCACTAGAAGAACCGGAAGTCCGTAATTCAATTTCTACCGCGGAACGGAAGCGTCCTTTGTTTTGATCAATGAGCTGCAATACAGTTCGGTAAGTTGAAACTTTTATTTAAATCTAAACTAACAGGTTTTGCTGCCTACTCGATTGGCCTCACTTAACGGCAACGTTCAGGCGAAGTAAGACGCGAAAAGCGCCGTTATGAGTCAATAAGATGTCTGAAATATATTAATTCTCAGCCCATAAAGAGACAGAGGATGTTCTGTGTCCATCAGAACTGACCTTTGTCTCTTGACTGCCGGGTATTTATAAAGCTGTGTTATTGTGTGCTAAAGACAAATGTAACAAAAAGCCTTCGTTTAAGAGTACCTAACGTTAGACGGACGCTTTTGTGAAATACTCAAATACGCAGATTTTCAGAGTTTGCCTTTATTTTATCTTTGTTTTATAAGAAAGTTTATCCATGTTTGATAGCACATTTTGTCAGCTTTGATGGCACTAAATAAGTGGATGTTGTGCTTGCAATCTGGGTAAAGAGTGATGTTTGTTTAATACATTTCATTTAAAAGCTATGTGTATGTGTTTTGATTTTTGAAATTATGTCTTTGACAGGGTAAAATGAAAAAAAAAAGAACACGACAGCAGCGCATCTTTGTGAAACAGCAGACTTATCTCCAGTCAAAGACAGACTCCCTGAGGCCACCAAAATGGAAAACCAAGTAAGACTATATTATTTCATTCTTTAACATTTTTCTAACAGGTCATTGTACTTTTGTGATGTTTCTAATTGATCTTGTATGTACTGTAATTTGCCTAATATCAGTATTAGATAGTAATTTGGCTTAATACTGACAGCATGTTTTCAAACATTCCAAGTACTTGATCTTGGATTATTTGGTGGAGTGGATGTGAAGACACAGTCTGGTGAATGAAGCTGGCAATAAAAAACCCAGGCCAAAACTGTGAACTGGAGAGAGGTGTAAATGGGAAAATAGGATTCCCAATTTTGTTGTGATTGGTAAGCGCTTACCCTGGAACTCTTAAATCTACAAACATTTTTTTCATGTATTAAATGTAAAACTCTGAGGCCTGATGGTGTATTGTAGTGTGAAATGTCTCTAATTATTACGCATTTTATTTAACCATATTTTTAACTCTGTATTTGTATGCTTTTATTCTAGAGGCAGTAAGAGGTCCTTCATGTGCACAGATGACTGAGTTGGAAGTCAAAAAAGTTACTAAACTTGGGTTTCATCTAACTGTTTTCATCTTTTACAGTGTTGTTTGTAACTTATTTGTCTAATACATATTTGCACATCTGTAAACATACTTTTTGTCTTTAATTTCTCTTGTTTATTCATTCAGTTCATTTATTGGTTTCTGTTATTAATTGTTTTATCCACTAAATATTTTAATTGTTTTAATTTAATCCTTAATATATGAATTTAGTGCTTAGTTTATTGTTGCTTTGTTTTTTGTATTGTGTTACTATTTACAGTATGTGTTGCTTTTAGTTTATTGTTTGCCATTATTTGTTGCGTAGTTTCCATTGTATTTTTATGTTTCTGTTGTATTGTGTGACTTTGTTTTTGTTGCCTTTTTCTGTTGTCTAAATGTTAGTGTAATTGTTTTTTGGCACCTCTTTTGACATTATATTTATTTTTTGCTGCATTTGAGTAGATTTTATTGTCAGCATCAATTAAACACAATACTTGCATTTGCTTGGTTTCTATGTTTTTCCAATTATTCAATATATTATTATATATTGGGCCAGTTGTGGGTGAGTTAGATAGTTGTGGTGGCACTATGGCCCATTTCTGGGAGAAATAAGGTATTTATTTGCTATCTGGGCAGTAGAGTAAATATAAAATAACATAGCCATTACTGTGAAATTACAATACAGCCATAAAACAGAAAACCGTACAATTAGGGTAAATTGCTGCCAGTACTTTACTGTGGAATTACAGCGCAACTGTAAAATGAAAAAACGGCTACAAACCTGTAAAATTACAGTAAATGGCTGGAACCACTGCTGCCAGTACTTTACTGTGAAATTACAGTACAGCCGTAAAACAGAAAACTGTACTTGAACTGTACAATTGCGGTAAATAGCTGCCAGTACTTTACTGTGGAATTACAGCACAACTGTAAAATGAAAAAAAAAAAACAGTTACAAACCTGTAAAATTACAGTAAATGGCTGGAACCACTGCTGCCAGTACTTTACTGTAAATTTAAGGGGAAATTTTTTACAGTGTAGCCAACCTATCTGCGGAAGCCAGGCGCAAAATTGCCGTATTCATCTCACTTTGTGGCTTAAAACAGTCAAGAAACCCTGAAAATATTTATTGAATAATGCTGAACACATTTACTGTACAAGACATGAACTTCACGCGGTAAGTGAAACTGAGTCAATTGTCTGTGTTTTGTTGGCAATGGGTGTGCACATGCTTTAGTTACCCATCTGTAATACTGTAGTCAGAGATGGGCACAAATATATAAAAAATTATTTAGTTACAAATAACAAATACTTTAAATAAAATACAAAATTTGAAAGTAATTTTTTACAAGAAATCAGTGCGAGAGTAACAGTGGAGTTATATACACAGAAGAAAGATTTTTTTATAACTTTAACCACTAGCCTGCGGATAACTGCGATCCAGCATCACTAGACTACACAAGTCACTCTTTAGCTAGCAGATATATTATAGCTATTTGCGCTAATCTTTTGTCCCGTGACTTTCAGTGAATGATATCTGATAGTATATTTTATTCGATACTTTACCTTAAAGCACTTTGAGCACAAAAACAGTTTCTTTACTTTCTTTCCTTAAATCGAAATACTTTGGGAGTGAGTGGAAGAAGTTGCTTTTGAAACACTCTTGCGACACGTTAATGTCATATATCGATAGGTCTGCGCGCGCAGCCTCGGAATAAGACAATCGCACCTAATAATAGAGCTATTGGGTGGGTTACCCACGCTTTGACACTCATCCAGATGCGCTATGGTCACCCGTTCATCACTGCTAGCATTTACAGGAACAACATTAATGTGTTGTCCTTAAATGAACACAAAATGTGTTGATTTTAACACAACTGTTTTTAGAGTGTATAGCGTTAAAAATAAACTGCATAGTATGTTTTATAGACAAATGACAGGTGTACATCTTCTCTCTGAAAAAAAAAAATATTAAACTGATTTCCCTGGAAACAGTCAGGTATGCAATCCATGTAGAATCTCTTTAAATCTAGCAATGAATGTCTATCTGTTTTTCTACAACACATCAATAACTTCTAAATTTTTAAAGGTATAAAGGTATACTTAAATATGCCTTAAAATATTATCTTCTTAAATTTTTCAGCAATTTAAAGGGATACTTCACCCAATAATGAAAATTCTGTCATAATTTACTTACTCTCAGATTGTTCCAAACCTGTATAAATTCCTTTGTTCTGCTGAACACGCAGGAAGATATTTGGAAGAATGTCAGATCTCATTCCCCATTGACTTCCATAGTATTTATTTTCCTTACTATGGCAGTAAAGGGGAATGAGATCTGACACTCTTCCAAATATCTTCCTGTGATATACTTGGTCCCTTTAACTGTGTTTGATTTATGCTACCTTTGCTCTAAACCCTGTTTGGTAAAGTCACGTTACTTATGGCCATGATATAACTTAAAGTGTATAATATCATTGATGCATTTGCTGGATGAATGCATACAAGTATTGTTATGCTTTATATTACTAATCAGAGATTGTAAAATATGTATATTTAATAACGATTATTATACGTATTTTCCATTGAGATAAACTAATTCCTTGACTGAAATTGATGTTTTAAATAACTCATTTCATGGATATGATCTTGATAGATCTGGTGGAGAACCATATTTGTTGAGCTTAGCTCATGATTATTTTAACATGCAGCTAAAACCGCTACATATTTTGGTAAAGGAAATGCCGGCGCAGTTTTAAACCTTGTTTTGTGAGCGGAACTCAGTGACAATTCATGTGTGTTTCTATGTGTGTTTCTTGAAACCGAATACTCTTTTAAAGGACACTTTGTTATGTATGAATGAAGGTGTGGACCCGCTCACCTATCCTTGGCAGACTTTTGAGTTTCTCGCAGAGAAACCACAGCCTCTGTCAACGATTTTGCACAATATAAAGTCAAAGAAATCTCTTTATAGCGCACTATATTATTATTTTACTGCCCTAAATTGAGCGAAGAAATCCTCTTTTAGCGCGAAGAAGATAGAGCGAGCGATGATCCTCCCTCGTCTTACTAAAGCCTTGTTGTTAATGCATGGCTACTGTAGGTGTTACTGATGTGTATTCCAGTGCTATTCAACTAAGTTATTGCGCTTCCTGGGGTGAACAAATCAGCTTAGCTGACTGATAATGCTCCGTTGTGGATACGTCCTGCCCGCACTGCGAGTGGTGATGATTCAGACGTTGCGTCACAGGTGGCTGTGTTCCCACGGGACTCAGCCACCACCTCGTTTGCTCCCCGTTCTGTGGCAGCAGGACTACGGCCCTGCCGTCGCTACGGCAAGCAGCGAGGGTGATATGAGGATTACTGTGAGCGATAATCCGCCAGCCACTGGCTCACGGACCGTTCACACCTCGTCTCGCTCGCCTGACCGTTCCCCAGGAGACGGTCCGCTGTCATATTCCTCAATCACGTATTCAGACACGATGCGTGATGATGAGATGTCTCTTGCAGCATCGGGGGGTGACGTACTGCCATCCGACTCCGACGATTCCTCGGGCTTCCTCCCTCGGGGGGTCGAGCCCAGGAAGAAGCGGACGTCGAAATGTCAGCCGTGAGTGTTGGGTTGCAGTGCCCGCACTGCCTCTCCCGGCGCTCGCGGCTGGCTACATGGTGCCTCGGGTTTGAGCGCGGCTCCAAGCCGCGCCCGCCCCCAGTGCCATGTTTACCGAAGTGCATGAGGAACTTAGTAAGACCTGGAACGCCCCCTTTCCGGCACGTTTCACGTCAAACAAAGTTTTGTCACCCTCTCTTCCCTCGAGGTTGAGACAGCTGGAGGATACGTCGTTCTCCCCCAGGTGGAGTATGCCGCCGCGGTGCACTCGTGCCCGTAGTCGGGGGCCACCTGGGGGGGGGCTCGACCTAGACTCCCGTCCAAAGCATGTGGGGTCTCGGCATCTCTGGTGTCGAGAATTTACATTGCAGCGGAGCAAGCTGCCTCCTCTCTCCACGCTATGGCTCCTGCCAGGCCAGGGCGTTGAGAGAGCTCCACGAGGGTAAGACCGACCCAGCGCTTATGCAGGAACTCCACGCCGCCACCAACCTCGCTCTACGGGCGATCAAGATGACCACGCGGACCCTGGGCCGGACGATGTCCACACTTGTGGTCCATGAGAAACTCCTCTGGCCGATCCTTGCGCAGATGAGTAACGCCGAGAAGTTCCGCTTTCTCGACGCACCCGTCTCGCAAGGGGGGGCTGGTTGGTGTTACTGTCGAGCCGCAGCGGCCCCGCTCACCCCCCACCCGTCGGGGGGCGCGAGACCCGTATGCGGCCTCCCCCGGATGGTTCTCGACAGTAAAGAAGCAGTCCTCCGTGCCGCGACTCGGCCGCCTCAGCCGTCGAGTTCCGTGCACTGTCTGCTTCCCAGCAGCCCTGGTCCTCTTCGACGCCCTCCAGCTCTGGCGCCCCCCACTCAGGCGGCCCCCTGGAGGAGACAGCGAAGAGGAGACCATCGCCCCATCAGCAGCCGCGGCGAAGCGGCCCTCATGGGAAGACCTCAGGGGGATCGAGGCTACCATTGGGCCCGACCCCAGCCACATCGCTGGGAAGTCGGATAGGGACGGATCCTGCCCCGTCTCTCCATCTGCTGGCCCCCTCCGGGGGGCTGGCGCCCACTTACTCTCAAAAAGGAGAGTTTCCTCTCTCTCTGGGTTACCACAGCCGCTCTCACCCTCTGCACGACGGTGAACGGCAAACTCGACGTTGCGTCATGGCGAAGCGCAATGTCGAGTATAAACACCAGCCCTCAGCACTCTCAGTCAGACAGTGCGTTGAGCTGCGCAGTCGCCAGGCAGGAAAAACAGCAGAGCCGATCTCCTCCCCGGGGGACCTCCCCCGGCAAGGAATCCGTACTGCTAGCCATCGAACCACCCCCCGGGGGGACGATGAAAAAGATTGTACCTTTAGCCCCCTGTCTCATTCTGGGATCCTGTCCGGCTTCCCAGACTGTCAGGCTGGTCTCGGCTACACGATCCAGTCGCCTCACGCCCGCCAAGTTCAGGGCATCCGATATACCTCAGTCAGAGGCTAGGATGTTCCCGTACTTCGGGCCGAGGTAGCCACCCTCCTGGCGAAGGGAGTGATCGAGCCCGTCTCACCAGCCGAGATGTTCAACGGGTTTTTCAGCCTGTACTTCATTGTCCCCAAGAAAGGCGGGGAGTTGCGCCCTATCTTGGGTCTGTAAGTTCTGAACAGGCACCTGCTCAATAGCTGCCTTTCAGGTTGATCATGCAGAAGCGCATCCTGACGTCCGTCAGGTGTCAGGACTGGTTCATGGCAATCGACCTGAAGGACGCATACTTCATGTCTCGATCCTCCCTTGACATCGGCCGTTCCTATGGTTCGCGTTCGAGGGATGGGCATATCAGTACAGGGTCCTCCCCTTCGGTCTGTCCCTGTCTCCACGAGTCTTTACAAAGGTCGTGGAGGCCGCCCTTCTTCCCTGCAGGGGGCGCGAGACCCGCGACGAAGAAGCCCGCGCCCTCGCGGCCTCCCAGAGGCAGTGCGACTGACTACAGAGCGCGCCCGATCAGTGTTGAACTCCCTGAAGCTCTCAGGCAGTCAACTGTCCCCCTGAAACATTTCAGAGGCTCCTGGGATACATGGCATCCTCGGCGGGGGTGGTCCCCCTCGGGTCGATGCACATACGACCACTCCAACACTGGCTACAGAGTCAAGTTCCTTGGAGAGCGTGGCACACCGGCAGCAGGCGTATGGTCATCACGCTTTTCTGCCGACACACCCTAACCCCCTGGTCTCCTATGACCTTCTTGCGGACAGGGGCCCCTTAGGGATGTCTCCCTGTAGGGTTGGGGTGCCGTGTGCAATGGGCACGCAGTGTCGGGGCGGTGGACGGGCCTCCGCCTGCGTTGGCATTCAACTGCCTAGAGTTGTTGGTCGTGCTACTTGCATTGAGGAGGCTACTACCTCTCGTGCAGGGCAAGCACGTGCTGGTCCGGTCGGACAGCACAGCTGCTGTGGCGTATATCATTGGTGGCATTCGCTCACGGCAGCTAACATGACTCGCCCGGCGCCTCCTCCTCTGGAGTCAGCAGGTGATCAGTTCCCTGTGAGCCACACACATCCCAGGAGTCCTGAACCAGACAGCCGATGTACTCTCTCATCAGTCGACGCCTCGCGGAGAGTGGTGACTCCATCCCCGCGCAGCCGGCTCATTTGGGAGCAGTTCGGCCAGGCACAGGTGGTCCTGTTGCCTCCCCGGACTCCACCCATTGTCCGCTTTGGTACTCCCTGTCCGAGGCAACCCTTGGCACGGATGCCTTTGCGCACAGCTGGCCGCGGGACAAGCGGAAGTACGCTTCCCCCCAGTGAGCCTCATTGCACAGGTCCTGTGCAAGGCCAGGGAAGAGGAGCATCAAGTGGTACTAGTTACGCCCCTTTGGCCTAACCAGGACTTGGTTCTCGGAGCTAAGGCTCTGGCAACAACTCCCCCCTGGCCGCTCCCCCTGGCGAATTGCTTTCCCAGGGGAAGGGGCACGTTACGGCATCCCAGGAAGAACCTGGTCTCCATGTCTGGACGGGACGAGGAGATCCTGAGTGACCCACCCCCGGTCTGGTTGGGACGTCACTCAGGCTAGAGCCTCGGCCACTGGGCAGCTATACACCCATAGGTGGTGCCTCTTCTCGTCCTGGTGCTCTTCTCGGCGAGAAGACCCTCGGAGTTGCTCGGTCGGGTACGAGCTGTCCCTTCCTCAAGAGAGACTGGGGAGTAACCTCTCCCCCTCCACACTGGGAATGTATGTAGACGCTACGGCCGCTCATCATGACCCAAGTGCTGGGTAGCCTCTGGGACAGCACGACCTGGTCATTAGGTTTCTAAGGGGTGCGAGAGGGTGACCACCTTATCCGCGCTCCGTACCCTCTTGCGACCTAGGTGGCGGGCCTCGAGAGGCCCCACCCCCTTCGAGCCTCTCGGGGTTGCCGCTCTTTCTCAGTCTTGATAAAGACGGCTTTCCTGATGGCGCTCACCTCCAAGAGGGTAGGGGATCTGCAAGCACCCTCCGTGTCCACAGATTGCCTAGAACTTGGGGCCGGGATTCTCACGTTATCTTGAGACCCCGCCCCGGCTACGTGCTCAAAGTTCCCACCACTCTTCTGAGAGACCAGGTGGTGAACCTGCAGGCGCTCCCCACCGGGGAGGAAGACCCAACCTTTCCGTGTTGTGTCCAGTACGCGCACTGCGCCTCTACTTGGACCGCACGCAGAGCCCAGAAGCTCTGAGCAGCTCTTTGTCTGTTCGGAGGTCAGCAGAAGGGAGGGCTTTCTCCAAACAGAGGCTGGCGCACTGGATCGTGGATGCCCTCATTAGGGCATACCGATCTCAATTCGCCCTTGCCCGTTGGGAGTGAGGTCACTCCTCATGGGCACTGGCTCAGGGCGCCTCTCTAGCAGACATCTGCAGAGCTGTGGGTTGGGCTATGCCCAACAACTCCATGAGGTTCTAATACCTATGCGCGGAACCGGTGTCAGACCGCATCCTGGCAAGGTGTAGTACCGACAGCCGGTAGGGCGTACGCCTGTGTAAGCCCTTCCCCCTTCCTTAGGGGGATCAGTGGCTATTACGCCTCCCCTCTTTCCCCCACTGGGTAAAGAACAGGCATTTTATCCATCACTAGCACCTTCCTCGGGGCAGGCTGGGCAGAGCAGCCCTGCCCCCTTAGGCCGGGGAACAGTTGAGTTATCTCCCATATAGCTCTAACCGGACCTAGTGCTCCAGACGTGGTAACCCCCCCTCCGTGGGCTGTTCCGTCTGATGTATCCTCATGAATGGTTCCCACCTCGGCAACCCATGACCTCCCTAGGTGGACTCCCACCTTGCCGGTTAACTCCTGCATTCCGCACATTTTCCCATGAGTTCTCCCCCTGCTGGTGAGACCATGTGGTGTCTCCACTAATTCCTCCCTACGGTAGGTAGTGGTCTTTGCAGCGTTTTTACCCCGGGGGGGGAATAATGCTTACCCAGTGGCCCTTACGGTGCCGGGCGGCTTCTCGCCATTTAGAGAATTAGGCCTCCGCCCGTGACGGCCGGCTTTAGGGGGCTTCCCAACTTTTTGTGGAAAGCTCTGGGTCCCCCTTCCTTCTTTTACTGGAAGGTCATAATTTCGCGTTAGCGTCTTCGTCTGACTCGCCCAGGCCAGTCAACGTCGCTCCGCTAGAGATTGTGACGCGGCTCAGTGCTGTGGTGTCTTACATAGGAACCCCATTCTGTCAGTTCAACACAACGTCGAGAGACTGACAGAAAGGGAACATCTTGGTTACGGATGTAACCTCGGTTCCCTGATGGAGGGAACGAGATGTTGTGTCCCTCATTCCACAACACTGGCCACCCACCCCAGTGGTCGGGGGAGGATGCTTAAGGCTCCTCAGACCAAAGGTGAATGAATGAGCACGCCGGCTTCCCTCTTATACCGGACATCAGGGGAGGAGTCCAGCATGCAAATTTTCATTGGCCTTTTCTAAATACTCAGAAGATGATAGGTTCTCAAGACAAACCCCATTCTGTCGGTTCGACACAATGTCTCGTTCCCTCCATCAGGGAACTGAGGTTACATCCGTAACCAAGACGTTTCATGTGGAGGGAGGTAATTTTGGCCCTTATGGCTTGTCATAGTCCCTCCGGTCTCGTCTCTGTTCCCACCCTCTCGTCACCTCATTATTGCTCGTTATTGTTTCATGCCCGTCAGCTGTTCCCTCTTGATTTGTTCCCTTATTTAATGCCCTTGGGTTTTCTGTCTTGTGTCGGTTCATTTTGCCGGGTTTGCCCATTGTCACCCTCCCGGTCTGTATTGCTGTGTTGTCCAGTTTAGTTAGTTGTAGTTTATGTCTAGTATTGTACTTAGTCTTGTCTAGTTTACTGTAGTTAGTCTATGTTCATGTTTACCTCTTGTTATTACCCTTGCTGTTTTGTTGTGTTACCCCCTCGTGGGTTTTTGTTTCATGTTTTGTATTTTATAATTAAAGTCTGTTTGTTAACCCCTTACCCACTGTCTGTACTTGGGTCCTCTGTCCATGTTTCCCCCAGCGTTCCATGAAACCATGTACCCGTGTTCAGTAAACTGACACGAGCCTTTAGACCTGCGATCAAATTACACTCGTCGCCATAGTAATTGCTCGTTAATGCAAGTGTAATTCCACATAGAATGTGGACGTATTACCTTCTACTAACACTAGAGGTCAGTTTGTCTTAAAGTTTCTAACATTTCTCAAGTCACATCTCTGCCTGACTTCCCCCTTTGCTCGGGCAACGCTATCTTGTGTGAAGTCTCAGCCAGTTTCTTCTTTTGTTTGATTTGTCTCATTTAATTTCATTTTATGATTTCATTATTCTGCTATTTCACTGTTTACTTTATTTGAGCAAATTTATTATGATTATGTACAAACTAAAATGATAATTAATATCATTTCCTTATTGTTTTGATGATTTGAGTTTTGTCATTTCACCATTTGAATTACTCTTTCACCTCAGGGTTTCTTACATTTTCTCCTTTGCAGTTAGAATTGTATTTGATAATACTTCAATTTCAATTAAACCAACTTAATTAAATTTGAACTTTGATCAAAACAATCAGATTTCACTCTTTAAGGTGTTTAGGATTAACTCTCAATCGCCTAATTTTTTTTATTTCAGTTATTCATTTAATGATTTAACAGACTTTACTATGACTTCATAGTGCCCACTACCTACGGGCCCTGTCATAGACCTTAGTGTGGAGCCAGTTCACCCCCGAACAAGGAAACCCTCCTTCTCTATCCTATCCTCTCTCTCTCTTCACTTATGTGTTTTTCTTTTTCCTGTCAGAGACTGAACCTGTCTGAACATCAGTAAAATTCTTGGTAATTATGTTGATGAACCGAATAGCCTAAGTCACAGAATGACCTCCTAGGTAACACTCTTCAGCAACATTATTCATAGTTTTCCTGTGTTCACCCACACCAATTATCCGCCCCCTGCCTTCACGGCTAGGATAATGAGCGTTTAGTTTGCGTCACTAACTGACCAACTCAGTTAAGCGTGCAACATATAGCCCACATATTTAGCTCAGTAGATCTGTATGGACTTGCATCTTGCTCTTTGTGCCTTTCTCTCTTCCCCTCTGTCTCAATATGTCCAGACCATCCCATCCTGTCACCTGCCAGACCAGCTAGAGACCAGGCTAAGCACTGCGATGGACTCCTGCCCGGGACCAACAGTGGCACATGGCAACTGCGCTGAGAGCAGTTGGTTGGACGACCTAAACCAGCGAAGCGATCTCGATCCAAACCAGAGCTTCAACTACAGAGAGCCAACAAACTCATCTGAAGTGCACAGCCAGGATCATCGGTGACCACCCCCATGACCAGATCGTCCAACTAGAGCCAGAGGGAAGCCCGCATCTGAGCAGACGGCTGACTACCCAGAACAGGCTGAGACACACACAGGGCCATCAACTGATGTATGACTGAAACTATAAGTTCCCACACACCTGACCAGCGGCACAAGCATGTACACCCCATGTACATATCACAGATGGACACACGCTCTCTTTTCACCAGCGAAGACCTGCTGAATTGTTTTGGAGCCTCTAAGAGACTTTAAGCATTACAGTAGAATTGGGCTCAAGTACGGGAACTTCCGCTTTCCAGCCAGCCAACTCGTCTGAAATGCATTGCCAGGTCTCAAAAGTCAGGCATGACATATCAGCTGGTTGTGAGAACTCAGTCTCAAGGTCGAACCAGCAGACGACCCAGACGTTTCCTGCCCTTACATGCCAAAGTCCCATTACCAAGTAACATGATGATAGCAGGCACCAGACAGGAACTATGGGCAGATATATCAGACATCAGCTTTGCACTGTTCGCACGCTTTCCACAACAACACCAGCATCAGACATTTCCTCTTCGGTCAAGTGCGCGCAGTTCTCATGCCTGTCAACCACGGCAATGGCCCAGGACACCCGTGTTTTGAACTTGAAATGGAATAACCAATGCTGAACCTGCTACTTCCTGGTTCTCGTGAATCTCACAGCCCCAAAGGGGGGCCCTGTCAAGTGCAATAACTTTCTACTAGACTAGACCAGCCCAGAGCTGTGCACTCTGGTGAATAAATGAGACTGTAGTACCTGCATTCACCAAAAGGGGTCACTGTTCAGCTCAACACACAGTGTGTGTCCAAGCCCTCAACCACACATATTCAATGGAATACGTGGAGCATGGCCCACTCTGGAAGCCACATCCCCTTTTTACAGAATAAGTAATCTTTTGCAGTGTGCATACTGTACAAGTGAGTACATTTACCAAAGACGTTGAACGATTTTTCAGCGAATTACCACTCTAAGGAGATGGACAACGCCCTGCACCTGCCATCAACTGCCAGTGCTGCTCTTCACAAAAGACGATGATGCAGACACAATGTCTACAATGTCAAACTACGTGGCCCCACTCACAAACCACATGACATTACATCCCAAGCTAGCTGCATCCTGGGCACAGAACACCACCTACAAGGTTTGTGAACTGTTAAAAAGAACTGCCCACTCATTTAAATGAGCGCTCAAGACGGTGCCATGTACACACCCAATGGCACCTGCGCTTCACCACATGACTGATTTACCCTTGCTGAATGGAGTTCCATCTGAAAGCTGGACTTGCCAACCGCTGCCTTAACATTGGTCTACACTGACAGCGTGGCCAAAACGAAAGGGGGATAGCCAAGCACCAGCAGAACACGGCTCTTACCACAGCCTGAGCATCCAGATGACAAGAGCTGCTCCGTTCTTCACAAGCCAGCCAGCATCACATCAGAACACAGAAGGTAATCATAGAGACCTACCACCAACCTGTGATGTTTCTAACAGCCAACGCCTCCACACCGCAGATCCCACGCACACAAAGCCAAGTGGTCGACGACACAATGGTGAGGCACGGCATGCCCAGAGCAGGTGTTTTGTGGAAAACGACAAGCCTGTCCCACTGCAACACTTCAAGCTGGGGATCCCAAACATCACAGCACAAGTAACAGCTATCCTGATTATCCTTCCAATTGCAGTGGCTCATAAAAACTCCATCAGACAATTTCTTACCTGCATAGACTCAAAGTAGGCCAAGCTAAGTTTCACACATTATCACTTGGCAAGAAAAATAGCGAATCATAAGCCAGTCGAGCATTAACACCTGTTCCAGACATATAGTGTCACTAAGGAACACTATTTGCTCCTCTGCGGGAAAAGGTGAGAGGACATTCAAAGTCGACCAGTGAAAACTGAGGCTTTTTGTGGCAACCGGTGGTTACCAAAAACCCACCTGCCCATCCCAAGCATCGCTTCTAAGCCACAGCTAGCATCTCATGCCGCTACGAAGCCCGCATCACAGCCACCCACACTGACTCCGCCTACAATACAGCTTCGCTTAAGCAACCACCAACGCTCACAAGCGATGTTAAACCACCTCCACCTCCCTTTCACGATGTCCAACCTCGCTGCGTCTGATAAGCAAAATCCTCTAGTTTGTTCCTGTAACAACGCCACGCTTGCAACTTTCCATGAACAAAGGAGGGGGGGGGGTCATGCCTACGACGCACCATGGGCCAGACACCATGGTACCAAAGCCACTAACACACAAAGAAGTGGCGCACTGCCCCAGCATGCAGCAACAGAGCACATCAGTAGATGTTTAGTTTGATTCTAGCGCCAACCAGCAAACTTCACACCCTCACTATGACGCAAAGCAGCCACCTCCCCAGGATAGGACGTCAAGAAAGATTGTGTGTGACCTATGCCCAGGTCAACAAGGGGTAACTATTACTTTTTACAATCACATGCAAGTTCACCAAGCGGGTAGAGTATCGCCCAGCAGCCCTTGTGTCCTCCACCATCACCGACACCTGCTTTTGCCCAGCAATCACTGCAGAAAACGTGAAGGCCAGAGAGCATGCTGCACCCGGCAAGATTCACAAGAGGAACGTGGTGTGGGTGATAAGATTTGGTATCATAACTTTGCCCAGCTATGTGGGACAACCTCCCATCTGCTGTCCAAGAAACTTCTGCCACACTGGACAGGACTTCCTGTGATTGTAGACAGGTGCTCCCCCATCACTTACAGAGTCAAGATGAGCGGGGGCAGGAAGGACCAATCATCAGACGTGTCCATCGCCACCAGTTTAAAGACACTTGACCTCTGGGCAAGGAACAAACTAATGTCAACCGAGCAGAAGTGAACTTCCTCCTCACAACCAAAACTGCGAAGGGGGGGGGGTTTAGCTAGTCAACGCCACTCCCCATGACACAGCAATACAGGCATTTGCTTGGAGGCCAATCATGCCATCCCACCTGCTGGTTCATCCAGGACTGCTGCTGTGCATCTCCTCAAAGATAGGAAACACCCTAACCAACGTGTTGCAAGAACCAGCAAACAGGTGCAGGGAGCTCTCCCTTGATGTCCAAGCAGGATAGAAAAGATGAAAGGTACCCAAATTGAGACAATGCCCGACCACATTGGGAACATTCTCTGCATGTATGTCGAGATGCTGGGGACAAATAGGAACCACCAGTCATCCCGTCATCATGATCCAACTATCCATCATCAGCTGAAGTTTACACTCGAACTTCACCTTCTGAAATGGGGGAATATGTAGAGACTTTGGCACAAGCCAAATGGTCAGAATCATTAAAAGAAAAGCCATAAACCCCCTCCACTCTCTTTTGTCCGGGTTTCTTGATATCAACATTAAAAGATCAGACCTGGCTCCAGGGGTGCCTGGATTTAGGTTGGTGTTCTCACCGAAAGTGTTGATAACCCTTTTGTTTCTCCATGGGATATTTACGACTCCTAAGCTTCAAAGCAAGCAAAAGGAGATGTGAGAAGTCTCTCTGTTTTGTCTCAACTGTAGTTTATCCAGAGAAACTTCTCTGACAAAACTAAACTAAACTGTCCTTTCTATAAATATATGTAAATATCTAGGTTATATGTTGTCACTCTTGCCATTTTAAATAATCTGTAACTGTTAAATAGGCAAATTTGGCTGGTGTTTTGTAAAGTTGCTAGTAGGTCATAAAGATGCAAATTAGCTGTTGAGTGGACAAAGAACCTCTTCACTGCTCAACTCTGATTGGTTGATTCAAACTCAGGTGGGCATGCCCTCTCATGAAGTTAAATATCGAGCTTGCTCTGAAAACGGAGCATGGCCTTTTTGCTCTTATACCTGCCCTCATCAGAAACTGGTTCGTGGAGTCTCTTCGGAGACTGCCCTTTTCCCCCACTGGGGGTGAAGAAGGAACTATGGACTTCTACTGCCTTGATGAGCCTTGATGAGCCACGCGGCTGGTCACGAGGCCCGGATTTTTCCGGCATGAAAGACCGGCATGTGGTTTTTCTAGATCTTGCCAATGCCTTTGGTTCAGAGCCACATGAGCTGCTGTGGACAGCCTTTGACTTCTAAAACATTCCAGAGCAGGTAACAAAGATGATTAAGGCATGTTTTCAAGATATCCAATTCTGTGTTACCACACAGGATAGTACCACCGCATGGCAACAGCTGGTGGTTGGCATAATGGCAGGTTGCACAATTTCACCACTGGCTTTCACAATGGCAATGGAAATAATCCGGGCATCGCATTGGGTGGTTGGAGAAGAGCGTTTGAAAAATGGGTTGCGTCTACCTCCAATCAGGGCATACATGGATGACATGATCATGTCCAAAGCATGTACAAAGCGGCTGCTGGATAAGCTCCAGGAGAACATTAGTTGGGCACAAATGGAGGGCAAACCCAGCAAATCCTGCAGCATTTCTATTGTCAAGGGCTGGCTTACCAATGACAGGTTCTGTATAAAGGGTGAGCCCACATCAACGGTCACGGAAAAGCCCATCAAAAGCCTTGGATGGTGGTACACCGCAGACCTTAAAGACGCCGAACAGGTGGAACAACTCAGGCAAGAGACAGCCAGTGGACTCAAGAAAATCAATAATACAGCTCTTCCTGGGAATCTGAAACTCTGGTGCTTCCAATTTGGCTTGTTGCCACGCTTGATGTGGCCAATTTCAATGTATGACCTCACAGTGTCTCACGCCAATGACCT
This sequence comes from Triplophysa rosa, assembly GCF_024868665.1. Lineage (NCBI taxonomy): Eukaryota > Metazoa > Chordata > Actinopteri > Cypriniformes > Nemacheilidae > Triplophysa > Triplophysa rosa. The sequence goes on from NC_079902.1 coordinate 2,334,873, forward strand.
GGAGAGATTGGTGAGTACACAAGTGAGGAAATGGCTTGGGCTAATAAGATTCCTTAGCAACATAGGGCTGTACAGGAATGGAGCTCTCTCTCTTCCCATGTCAAACCTTGTGGAGGAATATAAATGCACCAAAACAAGGTTAGAGATGACGCTCAAAGAATCCTGTGATCCCTGTGTAAGAGATGCTGCTCCAACAGTAGCGACAGGGAGGATATGGAACCCAACAACAGTGGTAGGAGATGCAAAGGCAGCCCTCAGACATGAGGACATCATGGGACAAGTTCAACATGGCAGAGGGGAACTTGGTTTGGCATCAAGCACACCCACATGGCGAAAAGTGACACCAAAGGAACAGGGTCACCTGGTAGTGATGGAGGTTCAGCGTCAGGAAAAAGCAAGTAGATGCACCAGAGCGGTCTCTCAAGCCCAGCAAGGCTTGAGGTGGGAAGGCATTGTGCGGCGCAAAATCTCTTGGAGTGAGCTGTGGAGTATGGAAACAAACAGGCTAGGTTTTATCATAAGAGCTACATATGATGTGCTGCCCTCACCAACCAATCTGCATGTTTGGTGTGGACAGGATCCAGCCTGCCACCTATGTGCAGCTCCAGCAAACCTTAAACATATTCTTGTGGGTTGCAAGAAGAGCTTGACACAGGGGAGATACACATGGCGCTACAATCAAGTACTAAAGTGCTTGGCTGCAGCAGTAGAGACCAAGAGAGTGGCAGCAAATGCCATCCCCCAAAACGCCAAGGCTAACTCGCTAAAAAGGCAACCCTTTATTCGGGAGGAGCAGAAACCACGGGCCAAGCCCTTAACCGCAGATTCAGGTCTGCTGAGTATAGCCAGGGAATGGGAAATTCGAGTTGATTTAAACCACAGACTTACTTTCCCCTTGGAAATCGCAGTGACCAACCTCGGCCGGACATGGTGCTGTGGTCCAACTCCAGTAGGACAGTCCTCATAGTTGAGCTGACTGTACCTTGGGAAGAGGCCATTAACAAGCATTTGAAAGAAAAAATGTCTGGTATGCCAACTTGGCAGCGGAGGCTGAAGATCGGGCATGGACAGCGAAGGTGTTCCCGGTGGAAGTGGGCTGCAGGGGCTTTGTTTCCAATTCCACTACAAGGCTGCTTAAGAAAGTGGGGATCAGAGGACAGGCCCAACGGACGGTGAAAGAACTTGCCACTGTTGCTGAGAGAAGCAGCCACTGGCTGTGGTTGAAACGTAAGGACGCAATATGGACTGCCAAATGACCACGTAATAAATTGGTGTTGTGTGTTGTATTGCTATGCCATACGGGCACTGAGCGCGCATTAACTTTGTGGGTAGTCGTGGCCTAATGGTTAGAGAGTCGGACTCATGACCAGAAGGTTTCCTGTTCGATTCTCAGGAAATCGAACACTTCTCAGGGCCGGCTGGTAACGACTGAGGTGCCCTTGAGCTGCAGTGATAGCTGCCCACTGCTTCTGGTGTATATGTGTTCAGTGTTCACGACTTGAAGTGCGTGAGTACACTACTCACTGGACGAGTTAAATGGAGAGGTTACCATAGCTGACAAATAGGTCACTCTCAGAGGACATGTCTAGTGAAGGATAATCAAGAATTGGCCAGTGGTGTAGAAAGAAGAAGCCAATGGCTGTTGTAGGGTATGGTCGGATCAAAGTTTACCATCTGTGATCGTAAAACACAGTAACCTCTCAGCAGGACTACGACCAGGCACCAACAAGTCTGGCCAAATGTCCTATTCTCAACACCTTCATCTAAACCAGGACAGATTCGGATACTCTCCCCTAGACTTCAAAGGAGGTTCTTGGGGGAGGACAGGACTGTTCACCAAAGTGAGAAAAGCCATGTGGCCCCCAGGGACTGAGAGCCTCAAATTCTTCCAAAAGAATGTCTCTTTCTCTTTCCTTAGCCACAAAAGACTGGTTTAAAGTGTATACACATGAATCTCCACATTGTATGCTTGCCTCTATGTTATTCTCCTTCACCAATAACCTCAAAGGCATATGTGCTTAGTGGTATTCTGTGTATATTTACATTCTTGTCCAAACTACAGGTCAATGTAATTGTAACCCTTTCATGCCTCATATCTACGTGTTTCCCTTTTCATGTTTTAGAATATGGTGTATAGCACAGTAATGCATTTTATACCATACTCATTCTATTCTATTCAAAGTCTATTCCTGCACCAAACTACCAGGTGACCATAAATGCAAATGAGTTAGTGTGCCGGACAAAGAAACATGTTTTCGCGCTCAAAACTATCTCATCTCATTGGATCGCCCACCTTGGAGGGGCGTGACGCCCTCTGTGTTAAAACATCTGAACATGCAGGAAAGCTTGCCCTTTTGTGTATGTTCGTTTGCTTGGGTGCGTTCGTGCTCCTGCGCGTTGGCTCGCTCGTGTTTCAGTCACCCTCTCGAGACCTGTCTCTCTCCTCGGAGACAGCTTTTTCCGGCAGTTTACTTCGGCTAAGTCCGTTCTACCTTCGTCAGCCAATCCGGTTCTAAGAAAGAATCCTACGGACTCACCCGCTCGCTCTGAACGCATCAGGACCCTTTGATACGCGCGCCAGCACGTGTCCCGAGAAACAAAGAAGCCAATGTAAGTATCTGAACTATTGCTAACCAGTTGCGAATAAGCTTTGCCCCTTTTAAATAAGGAGAGTTGTCCTTGATGGTTCGTGCAGATGTGAATAGCTGATTTAATACTGCCTTTTTCTTTGCTTATCTATTTCTTTCATTCTTTACTGCTTTTACACAGTATGTTTGTTTGTTAGTGTTTGTTTCTTTGTTAGTAGTTGGTTTTAGTTCCCCCGTAGTGTAGATAAATAAACCGCATGTGTATCCACGCTCGAATTGTTGCTGTGTTTATTTATCACATATCAAGGTCACTTAAACTGCTTGATTTTGTTAATATTTCTGAAGTGGTACTGTACTACATTAAGAATATTGTTTTTCCAGGCCAGGGAAGTAATATTTCTTAGAGTTAATATACGACCTGCTGATCACTCGCTGGACGAGTACATTTTAGTTTGTCGCTGTTATTAGCTCTGCTGCATCAGGTTAAAGTGTATAAAATAATTAATGGTTAATCACAATTAATTATACGTATGTTACTGTGGTTAAACTCATAGTTTCCCCAAGATACACTACACTGTGGTTTAGACGGATGGACACAGAATGGGCTACCAGATGATGTTCTCATGGGTGCAACACACTCATCGAGGAGGGTGGTGATGATTCAGACGTTGCGTCACGGGTGGCTGTGTTCCCACGGGACTCAGCCACCACCTCGTTTGCTCCCCGTTCTGTGGCAGCAGGACTACGGCCCTGCCGCCCGCTACAGCGAGCAGCGAGGGTGATATGAGGATTACTGTGAGCGCTAATCTGTCAGCCACTGGCTCGCGGACCGTTCGCACCTCGTCTTGCTCGTCTGACCGTTCCCCATGAGACGGTCCGCCGTCTTATTCCTCAATCACGTATCGGACACGGTATGTGATGATGAGATGTCTGTTGCAGCATCGGAGGGTGACTTACTGGCATCACACTCCGACGATTCCTTGAAGCTCCCTCCCTCGGGGGATCGAGATCAGGAAGAAGCGGACGTCAAAATGTCAGCCATGCTTTCCCGGGCTGCCCGCATTGGGTTGCGGTGCACGGCACTGCCTCTCCCAATGCTCGTGGCTGGATACACGATACACGGTACATCGGGCTTGAGAGCGGCTCCAAGCCGCACTCGCCCTCAGTGCCGTGTTCCCCCGGAAGGGCATGAGGAACCTAGTACGACCTGGAACGCCCCCTTCGGCGCGTACACGTCAACTAGTTCCATCACCCTTTCTTCCCTCGATGGTGGGGCAGCTAGAGGATACGTCGATGTCCCCAGGGGATCGACCTAGACTCCCGTCCAAAGCACGTAGGCTTTTCAGCATCTGAGGTGTCGAGAGCTTACTCTGCTGTGGGCCAAGCTGTCCCCTATCTCCATGCTATGGCCTTCCTGCAGGCCTAAGCACTCTCATTCGATGGTGCGTTGTGCTACATCATCGCCAGACAGGTAAAACTGCAGAGCCTATGTGAGGGATCCCACGGTGAGGGATCCGTACTGCCAGCCATTGAACCACCCCCGGGAGGTCGATGAAGCAGAACGTACCCCTAGCCTCCCTGTCGGTCCCTGGGAGCCTGACAAGAGCTTCCCAAACCGTCACGGTGACTACGGGATATGGTCCGTCTCGGCTACGCGATCCAACTCCCTGGACGCCCGCCAAAGTTTCGGGGCATCCTCTTAACCTCAGCAGAGGCAAGGATGCCCCGTGCTTTGGGCCGAGGTCGCCACCCCTCTGGTGAGGAAGCGATCGTGCTCGTCCCTCTAGCCGAGATGTTCAATGGGTTTTACAGCCCATACTTCATCGTCCCCAAAAGAGCGGGGGTCGCTAGATCTGCGTACCCTGAACAGGCACCTACTCAAGCTGCCGTTCAGGATGCTCACGCAGAAGCGCATCCTGGCATCTATCAGATCTCAAGATGGATTCATGGCAATCGACCTGAAGGACGCTTACTCTCATGTCTCATTCTCCCTCATCATTGCCCGTTCCTACGGTTCGCTTTCGAGGGTCAGGCATATTAGTACAGGGTCCACCCCTTTGGTCTGTCCCTGTCCCCACGAGTCTTCACAAACATCGTGGAAGCCGCCCTCACTCCCCTCAGGGAGAGAGGTGTGCGGGTACTAAACTATCTCGACGACTGGCTCATTTGACACACTCGTGAGATCTGTTATGTACACACAGGGACCTAGTGCTTCGGCACCTAGATCGATTGGGACCACAGGTCAACCGAAAAAGAGCAAGCTCTCCTCTGTGCAGAGCATCCTCTTTTTTGGTATGGAACGCAACTCTGTCTCCATTACAGCGCGACTGCGCTCAGTCAGTGTTGAACTGCCTGGAATATTTCAAGCAGTCAGCGGGAGGAGGCTCCTGGGCACATGGCATCCTCGACGGTGGTGATACCCCTCGGGTTGATGCACATGAGACCGCTCCAACACTGGCTAGTCGAGTTCCCTGGAGAGCGTGGCACACCGGCAGCAGGCGGATGGTGATTACGCTTTTCTGCCGACGCACCCTAACCCCTTGGTCTTCAATGACCTTTCTATGGACGGGGGTCCCTCCGGGCAGGCGAGAAGTGTCAGGGTCGACAGACGCCTCCCTGCAGGGTTGGGGTGCCGTGTGCAATGGGCACGCAGTGTCGGGGCGATGGACGGGCCCCCACCTGCGCAGGCATATCAAATTGCCTATAGCTGTTGGAGGTGCTACCCGCACTGAAGGGGTTACAACCTCTCGTGCAGAACAAGCACGTACTGGTCCGGTCGGACAGCACAACTGCCGTAGCATTTTTAACCACCAGGGTGGCGTTCGCTTACGGCAGCTAACACGACTCGCCCGACGCCTCCTCCTGTGGAGTCCGCAGGTGAGCAGATCCCTGCGAGCCACACATATCCCAGGTGACCTGAGCCAGACAGCCGATGTGCTCTCTCGTCAGTTGACGCCTCGCGGAGAGTGGCGACTTCACCCCCGCGTAGCCAGCTCATTGGGTACAGTCCGGGCAGGATCAGGTAGACCTCTTCGCCTCCCTGGACAACACCCATTGCCCGCTAAGGTACTCCCTGCCTCGGCACGGATGCTCTAGCTCACAGCTGGCCGTGGGACAAGCGGAAGTACGTCTTTCCCCCAGTGAGCCTCATTGCACAGACCCTGTGCAAGGTCAGGGAAGAGGAGCATCAAGTTTACTAGTTGCGCCATACTGGCCCAACCGGACTTGGTTCTCGGAGCTAATGCTCTTGACGACAGCTCCCCTCTGGCCGATTCCCCTGACGAAGGTCCTGCTTTCCCAGGGGAAGGGCACGTTATGGCATCACGGGCTAGACCTCTGGAACCTCCATGTCTGGCCCCTGGACGGAACGAGGAGATCCTGAGTGGCCTAACCCCTGCGGCGGTTTCAGACCACTACTCAGGCTAGGGCCCTGTCCACTAGGCGACTATACGCCTATAGTGGTGCCTCTTCTCATCCTGGTGCTCTTCTCGAAGAGAAGACCCGCGGAGTTGCTTGATCAAGTGGGTGCGGTCCTCCCAGAGACTCGAGAATAATCTCTCCCCTTCCACACTAAACGTGTATGTAGCCGCTCATCACGACCCAGTTGCTGGTAGTCTCTAGGACAGCACAACCTGATCATTTGGTTCCTAAGGGGTGCGGGAAGGCTACCACCTCACCCATGCTCCGTACCCTCTTACGACCTTGATGCGGTCCTGGAGCCCCTCGGAGATGCCGCTCTTTCTCACTTCACGATGAAGACGGCTCTCGGTAGGACGCTCAAGAGGGTAGCGGACCTACAAGCATTCTCCGTGTCCACAGATTGCCTAGAACTCGGGCCCGGTTATTCTCACGCTATCCTGAGACCCCGGCTACGTGCCCAAAGTTCCCACCACTCCCCCGAGACACCAGGTGGTGAACTTACAGACGCTCCCCACCGGGGAGGAAGACCCAACCCCATCCGTGTTGTGTCCAGTACGCGCATTGCGCTTATGCTTGGACCGCATGCAGAGCCGCAGAAGCTCTGAGCAGCTCTTTGTCTGTTTTGGAGATCAGCAGGGAGGGCTGTCTCAAACAGAGTTTGGCGCACTGGATCATGGACGCCGCCACTTGGCGTTCCTGTCCTAAGATCGCCTACGCCCACTGGGTGAGAGCTCTCTCCACACGGAGTACAGCCTCCTCGTGGGCACTGGCTCGAGGCGCCTCTCTGGCAGACATCTGTAGAGCTGCGGGTTGGGCTACACCCATCACCTTCGCGAGGTCCTACAGCCTTCGCGTAAAACCGGTCAGCTCGAGTCTTGCGGGCATCAGGCAAGACCGGTGACCAGTAGGGTGTACGCCTATGACAGTACCTTCCCCCCCTTTTCTCCTAAGGGGGTCAGCGTACTACTAGCCTCCCTTCTTCCCCCACTGGGTGAAGAACAGGCACTCCATCCATCACTAAGCAAGCACCTCCTGTGGGCGGGCTGGGCAGAGCAGCCCTGCCCCTTAGGCCGGGTATCACCTGAGTTATTCGCAACATAGCTCTAACCGGACCTAGTGCTACCAGACGTTGCAACCCCCCAGCAGGGCGGTTCCGTCTGATGTATCCTCATGCTAGTTCCCACCTTGGTAACCCATGACCTCCCTAGGTGGACCTCCACCTCGCGGTTAACTCCTTCAGTCTGCACTTTCTTCCCATGAGTTCTCCCCCATTGGTGAGACCATGTTGGTACCTCCACTAGTCTCCTCCCTGCAGTAGGAAGTGGTCTCTGCAGCGCATCCCCCGCTTGAGGAAGTAGCGCTTACCCAGTGGCCTTACGGTTCCGGGCGGCTTCTCGCTGTTAGAGAAACAAGGCCGCCGCCTGTGAGGCCGAAGGCAGGGGCCTTCCCACCTTTCAAGAAAGCTCTGGGACCCCCTACCTACCCACTGGTAGGTTACAATTTCGTGGTAGCGCTCACGGCTGACACGCCCAGGCCAGTCACCATCGCTTCGTTGAGATTGTGACGGCACAGTGTTATGGCGTTTTCCATTGGAACCCCATCTGTCGGTTCGACACAACGTTGAGAGACCGACAGAAAGGGAACGTCTCGGTTACGGTTGTAACCTCGGTTCCCTGATGGAGGGAACGAGACGTTGTGTCCTCCTTGCCACAACACGTGCTGTCCACTGCAGCAGTCGTGAGAGGTCTCAGGCTCCTCAGAACTAAGGTGAATGAATGAGGCACGCCGTCTCCCTTTTATACCCGGATTTCCGGGGTTGGAGTCCGGCATGCAAATTTCATTCGCCAATTTTCATTGGCCTTTTCTAAGAAGTCGGAAGCGATTGGCTCTCAGGGACGAACCCCATCTGTCGGTTCGACACAACGTCTCGTTCCCTCCATCAGGGAACCGAGGTTACAACCGTAACCGAGACGATTTCGACTGTAGCTAAGTGATACACATTTGGTGAATGGCTGCTTATTGCCATGTTTTTCTTGTGCCATTTTGTGAAAGGAGCATTGACTAACACTCCCATAAAATCCTTGATATGTCCCATAAATGTCCTTCCTCACAGTAACGTTGAGCATCCTTCCTGGGTATCTTGATTGACAGGAGTGTCGTCCAATCAGCAGTATTCCAACAAAATACATACCTTTTCCGGTTTGAATGGTTTGTCGTTGTCCTTTCTGACTTGATGTTGTGGTTTCTGACTTATTTTGTTTCCGTAATTGTTGTTGTGCTTTATTTTTTGTTATTTTGTTTTCAGATTTGATAATGTGTTTTCAGACTTGACATTTAGATTTCTTTTTTTAGATTTGTTATTATTATTAATTTGCTGTTTTGCTATGCACTTCACGGCCACCGTAAAAAAGGTAATCTAAAGCATAACTAAACCAAACAAAAACATAAATAATATTTGAGCAACAACTGATCAAATAGGCTGTAACAAATTAATTTTTAAGCTAGTCCAGAGTATAATTTTTCAGTCTTGGCTAGATCAAAAATAACACCCTTTTTACTTCAAATGCTTCTTTCCAATTACACATTTTACAAAGCAATCTAATATTTTTTATATATATTTTAATATGTTTTCTTATGTGGTAACAATAAAGACCACCCTGTTCATTTCCCCTTAAAATGGCCTGCTTTTTTGTTCAAGCTCTGTCCCTCCATCTACTGTTGACTTCCTTTTTCCTGTGAAACTCTAAAAATATCACAAAGGAATTTCCCTCCACACTGTGCTGTGTGGTATACATATTAGCTAAATTTATTATTTTAGATAGGTATCATTATTGTAGTCAAAAGGACAGAACAACATTTGAAATAATTATTGGTCTGTTCACTCTGTTATGTGTTCTAATAACTGAAAGGTTGCCTACAAATTTGTATTTAAAAAATGTCCTAACATACTTATATAATATTTAAATAAAACACACAAATACACATATACATGTACTGTATATGTCACAGACACGCTAGGCTTCACCCCACTTCCATGCCCACGTTCACCCGAGTTCAAGCCAGCACACCTGAAGCTCATCAGTAATCACTGCACCCAGCACTACAAAAGCCAGCCAGTGTCACAGACTCATTGTCTGGTCTCCCCTGTGGAAAAGGACTCATACATGTGGATTACGACTTACCTGTTTATCAACTACTTACCTCCGTGTCTCCGGCGATCTCCTAGTGTTCTCCGACGCTCTCCCAGTGTATCCATCAGTAGCGAACTCACAGGGCCCTCTAGGCCCTCTGTGATGACCTAGACTAAAAAATAATGTTTAAATTATATTTTCAATAAAAGTTGGCCGATTTTCCCTATTGGATATGTTTATTTGACTTCCTGGATCTATGCGGACTCTATCCACGTGATATTTCTAAGTCTCACGAGAGTAATTCAAGATCACGGAGCAGTCGTAGTTCTGCGATGTCGTACTCTGTCTGAACAGCTTGCGCATGTTTCAAGAAGTCAAACGTGTGCTTATGTCGGGCGCCTTCTGTTAGAATACCGCTGGCTGACACTATAGTAAATCAATGGGAGAGATTCATTTTGAGTGACAGTAAAACTGACCAATCGTATCATCTTTCTAAACAGGCGCGCTTTGTTTTTTGCTAACTTTCCACCATCTGGAGGGTTGTTCACCAGCAATCTCGTAAAGCGGAAGAAGCATCCAAGTTGGTTTGCCAACCCCCAAACTAAAAAAAACCTGTGTTGGATGGTTGCACTTGCATCCTGGTCGCCGTAGATCGATTTTACAAAGCCTGGTGGTCGTAGATCGGTTTTCCAAAGCCTGTTGCCTGGTCCCTCTGAAAGGCCTGCCCACTGCCATGGAAACCGCAGAGGTACTGTTTTATAATATGTTTCATAACTTTGACATTCCTGAAGAAGTAATATCTGGCAGAGGGCCCCAATTCATCTCGCGTGTGTGGAAGGCTTTCTTCTCTCTCCTAGGTGTGCCGTCAGCCTACCAAAAAGCATTTACATTTACATGTCATTTAGCAGACGCTTTTATCAAAAGTGATGTACAAATGAGGTAAACAATATAAGCAATTGGAACAACATAAGGACAACAAAAAGCATAAATGCAGTTAAACAGGTCTCATATAGCCTACCACAGTAAACGAAACTAAGGTGTTTTGTTTTTAAGATAGAAAGAGTACAAAAGAAGTTGAAGTCCGTGTTGATGTGTTTTAAGCCAATTCTTAAAGATGGCTACAGAATCTGCTGATCTTGTAGCAGCGGGCAGATCATTCCACAAATGTGGAATATGTCCAGAGAAGGTACGTGAGAGTGATTTCTTCCCTTTTTGAGATGGCTCTACAAGACATTGTTTTTGCAAGGTTCAGCTGCAAGTGGTGGTCCTTCATCCAGAGCAAAATGTCACTCAGGCATGCTGAAATGCATGTAGAAACAGTTGGATCGTCAGGCTGAAATGTCAGGTGGAGTTGTGTTTCATCCACTTAGCAGTGATAGGAAAAGCCATGTTTCTGAATGACAGAACCTAGGGATGCCATGTATATGGAAAAGAGCAACGGTCCAAGCACCGAGCCCTGAGGCACCCCTGTATTGAGATGTTGGGACTCAGAGACCTCACCTATCCAGGATACTCTAAATGACCTACCTGAGAGGTAAAGACCATTTCAGAGACATCCATAACCCTGAGGGTCAAAAGGAGGATGTGGTGGTTAATGGTGTCAAAGGCAGCAGATAGATCCAGTAGGATGAGTACAGATGCTTTAGAAGCTGCTCTTGCCAGTCTCAGGGCTTCAATGACCAAGAGCAATGCAGTCTCGGTGGAATGACCGCTCTTGAAACCAGACTGGTTGCTGTCCAGGAGGTTGTTCTGTGAGAGAAAGGAGAAGGTTTTGGCAATGAAGGGGAGGAGAGATACCGGTCTGTAGTTATCTAAACGTGCAGGATTAAGAGTGGGTTTCTTCAGTAGGGGGGTAATACAGGTGTAGCAAGGTTCAATAAAACGGAAGGAACGGAGGCGGGAACTGGCGAACATTCAAACACTTTAATCAAAAATAAATGAACAATAAACAGCAGTAAAATCAGGCCGGCAGCCCCTCACAGACGACTGCCGGCCACACGAACATAAACAAAACTTAACATTTCCGGGCCCGGTCCTCTCTCATTGGCAGTCCCGTCGCTCGACCTCTTATGCTCCCGAGCTCCCCCGTGAGGCATGCGGGACCGGTGCGCGTACAGCTGATACTCCTTATCACTCATGCCACCGGCCCCGCCTTCCTGCCCCACGGCTCTCGTCCCGCCTTCCTCACTACAACGGGCCGCTTTGAAGACTGTGGGAAATGTACTAGTGATGAGAGACGAGTTGATAATGTGGGCCAGAGCAGGAACAACCGCGGGAGAGATGGCCAGGAGAAGATGGGTGGGGATGGGATCTAGCGGGCAGGGATTCGGGTTTTTAGAAGAAATGACCTTGGAAATGTCATCTTCAGATAAGAGAGAGAAAGAGGGGAGCGAGCATGTCTTCGGGGTTTGGGCATGTTCGAGAGGCGGCGGCGCAGAGACCTGACTGCTGATGGTGGTCGTTTTCTTTATGAAGAAAGATGCAAAATCATCAGCTGTTAAGTCCGATGGAGGTGGACAGGCGGGCAAAGAAGAGCAGAGAAGGTTTTAAAGAGAGTATGAGGGTCAGGCGAGTTGTTTATTTTAGAGTGGTAGTACTGAGTTTTCGCAGAAGAGACATCAGCGGAGAAAGAAGATAGGAGAGACTGATAGAGACAGAGGTTAGTAGGATCTTTAGATTTGCACCACTTTCTCTCAGCAGACCTGAGCCTGGCGCGATGCTTCCGGAGAACATCAGATAACCAGGGGGAAGAAGGGGAAGTACGGGCTGGCCTAGATTTAAGAGGGCATAAGCTGTCTAAGTAGGAAGTTAGTGTGGAGCAAAGAGTGTTGGTGGCGCTGTTATTATCCAACAGAGAGAGCTGTTCAGTGGGTGGGAGCGTTGCTAAGAGCGAAGAGGATAAGCGGGAGGGAGACAGTGTTCGTAGGTTGCGCAGGAATGTGACCAGTGGGGAAGCGTGTAGTGTCTGGAGAAGTTAGGTCGAGATCAAGAGTGATGAGGAAATGATCAGACATGTGCAGCGGGGTGACCTGAGAGTGATGAGTGGAGTAGTAGCGTGTGTAGATAAGATCTAGTTTATTACTAGACTTACGGGTTGCTGAAGTGGTAACTCGCTTGAGGTCAAACGACGCAGTCAGGTTGTTGAAGTCGGCAGCCTGTGGTTTTTTAAGGTGGATGTGGAAGTCTCCAAGTACCACCAGAGGAGTACTATCCTCAGGGAAGGATGACAGAAGCACATCCAACTCCTCCAAGAAATGTCCAAGCTGACCTGAGGGATGATAGATAACTACAACATGAGTTTTAATAGGATGGATGACTCGAAGGAGATGTGAGTCGAATGAGATGTTGTCACATGAGGGTGCTAGCTGTTTGAATTTCCAGTCATTAGGGATAAGTAGACAGGTTCCTCCACCCCTCCCTGATATGCGTGGGCTGTGGGAGAAAGTGTAGTTTTTGGAGAGGGTGGCCGTTGTGACACTGTCCTCTGGCTTGATCCAGGTTTCAGAAAGTTATAATAGAGAAAGACCAGAATGTATAGCAATAGCTGAAATGAAATCTGCATTGTTTACAGCAGATTGGCAGTTCCATAAACCAATAGCTAATGTAATTGAAGAAGTTGTGGATACTGATAGAGTGTGCAGATTATTATGATTGCGTTGCCTTCTACACGGTACAGGTGATTTACGATTTGTAGTGACAGTAGGGATTTGAAAACACATAGTCAAAAGCAGAGAATAAGGAACATACAAGTCAAAAGAAAAGAAGAGAATAAAAAGTAAGGCAAAAAGTTAATACTCATGTGCCTTGTCTGTGTCCTTGCTCGGTGGAGTTGCGCAAGTTGAGTCGATGGTCTTTACACTCTTCGGTCTTCACGTGTTGAGGGCTGCACGCGATGAGGCTGGTGTGACCGCTGCCACTGTGGTTAAACACACTTATATACCCGTCTGAATGACGCAATTGAATTCAGCAGGACACGCCTTGCAATATGCCACAATAAACAAGCGAAACCATCACGAGACTAGACGAGAATAAATGCGACTTCAACACGTGACACGGCGGTAGTAAACAAAGCAGCGTTTCCTAGCAACGACACTGTGCTAAACTCAATAAGACAAGCATCAATACACTTACACGATGGCAAAGCAACGGCCGAAATGAGAGAAAGAACCAGGCGATAGGTCACTATCTCTGTACCTTCTGCCACATCCACCAGAACTCCTGGAACCTGTTCCTGGCATGGGCCGAGTACGCACAAAACTCCCTCCGGCAGCCTGCTACCAACCTCACACCATTCCAGTGCGCACTCTGCTACCAGCCCCCGCTCTTCCCTTGGTCAGGAGACCCATCTGAAGTTTCCTCTGTCATCCTCTGGTTCCAGGAGAATGAGAGGGTCTGGGACTCAGCCCACCAACACCTCCAGAGATCAGACGACATCTAATGCATGCAAATGCCCGGAGAGCCCCCACGCCTGCCTTCCAACCCGGACAACAAGTGTGGCTCTCCAGAAACTGAGACTTCGTGCAAAAAGCTGAGTCCCAGATTTATTGGTCCCATCCTGCGATAAATCAATGAGGTCACATAGGGCTGTCACGATAAACCGACGATAAATATCACGTGATTTATGCACAGCTTTTGAGTGAAGTACGGGAAAATGCTGCTGCATCCGAAAGCCAGAGGGCGCTCTCGTGCGGAAACTCCAAATACGCACTGCAGAAGAAGACCATTACACGTTCTAGAATCTAGGAAATGCCTATGGACATCTTTTTATCACTGTTACTCAAGCCTCATCAGGTATTTTTATGATAATAAAGTATATTTATAATGATCATGTTTGATGGGTGTTGTTTTTTTAAATGCACGTTATAAGCGACTCAAACTCGCACTGCTTTTAGATCGAGCAGCATTTCCTACTGATCCCAGAGACGTGCTTCACGGACAAGCTACGCATAGAAAAAAATATTGACACATTGCATATCGCAGCCAGCTCGATTACAATAGGATTTAGTGGTATCGCGATAAATTATCGTGCGGCCCTAAGGTCACATATGAGCTGAAGCTACCACCACAATACCGGATTCACCTCACTTTCCACGTCTCCCTTCTCAAACCACTTCACTCACCTGTCTCTCCTCTCACCACAGAGCCTGCTGATGACCCCCCAGTGTCTCCTCATGTTCCCCCTGTTCATCGGATCTCTCCAGGATTACAAGGATTCTGTGTTACCCCTCGTGATCAATGGCTGGCCATCTGCGGCTGGCAGCGTCGTGTCTACAACACAGGCACACCAACAGGTACACCGGATGTGTACATTCTGCATGCGCAACCTCAACTTTAAAGTTTACTCCTGATGCAGGATGGACCACTTTTAACTATTTTTAATTCTGTTTTAGTTGAAAAAAATTGTTAATTAATGTTATTAGTTTTATTTGTAATTGAATACAATTATTGATATCGTGTGTGTGTTTGTTTCTTTTTTTAGGAGCTGCAGGCCTTTTGTTTAATCAGGCATCGCTAAATTTCTCCTCCTAAGTGGTAGTGTTTCCCTCACGGAGTGCTGTGATCTGCTGTGTGCACTGGGGCTCTTGCTGGTGTGAGTGTGTATAATACAAATTAGGAGATCAGCGGTCCTACACGTATTAGACACGTAAAATTGCAAAAATTAAGATGCATTCCATCTAAAAACGAATGCTCACCCAGACCTGCCTGGAACGCCTCGTGTAACCACACCCCCACAAATCCACATCAGTTCGTGGTATGAGTTGACTAAGAACGCCCAAATGTATACGCAAGTCAGTACTGTCAGTACAATTGCTTTGGAACCTGATGTTACAAATATGGTAAGAGGCGTTACGTTTCCGTCACACGCTTGTAGTATTCAACCAATCACTACACACTGGTTAACTGGCCAATCATAGAACACTTCGCTTTTCAGAGCGATGAGCTTTGTTAAAAATCTGCGCGTTTCAGAAAGGCGGGGCAAAGAGGAGATTTAAACAAGCACGGTATGTGGAAAATACAGCGTTTTTTAACCTTAAATCGTGTATACACATTGCATTACATCTAAAACAAACGATAATATTTGTTTTAGCTGTGTCATATGCAGCTCCTTGATGTTTTTTTTTTACATTTTGTTTCTGACTATGTGCAATCCCCTGGGATCGAACCCATGACCCTGGCATAGTGCCATGCGCTAACCACTGAGCCACAGGAAAGTTACTTGAGGTTTTTATACCGTAAAAACTATTATCCTAAATCACAGAAATTTCAAATATTGTTAGACAACTAATCAGTAATGTAATCAGTTCAGTAATGTAATCAGTTCATGGGTGTGTGTGTTCATTTTGCTTCTCTGTCTGATGTGTGTGCGCTGGTTGCCTAGTAACCAGCTGGTGGTCTAATCAGAGCGTTACAGCTGCAGCTCGTTTGAGCTGCCTATATCTGGCTGGCGTTGGCATTGTCGATTCGTGAATTATCTCTGGGTTCTCTTTCAGCTCTTGGCTGTTCCTGATGCTCGCCCAGCCTGTATTGGATTACTCTGCACTCATGTGGGATTTACCTTTTTTGTCTTCGTCTTTTGTTGTTTTAATGAACATTAAAAACAGATATGTTTATTATGCTGCTGCCCCTTTAAGAGATGCACTGATCTATTATACCGTTACACATGCGTTTTGTTTCCAAACTGTTTATGTTCACTTATGACATAATAGATTACTTATACAAGGATACTTGGTACTATAAGAATTTTGACATAATTTTGTGTGGATGTGTCTGTTTAAGAGTAAGAAGACGTGAAAGAGAACTTAATTCAGTATTTTGTGCGTTGTCTGAGAAGCGTCTTTCTGGCAGCGTTGCATAGGAGAAATGAGCTGTGACTCCTCAGGAGACATGCCTAAAACTTAAAAACTACAGCAAACAACTAAAGGCTGTTATTAAGCAAAACGGATACACTGTTGATGAAGAGGGCTATTAATTTTGATTTGGATCAATTTTACTGTTAAGGTTAAAGGGAGTGGTCATCTGACGTGTGATCAAACTCACAACGCCTTGTGTATAGAATCCTATACAATTGGTGCCCCTGTGAAGATCACTACACTTTTTTATTCTTGGTTATAAATTGTATTATAAACACTCCAAGTTTTAAACAGCATTAGCATTATGGATTTATGCTACATACTGTAATGAATTTCATGCAAGTCGGACAAATGCTCTAGGAGTAATTCGAAAAAGTACATTGTTCAAAAAATTCAAAATGGCAGGAAAATGTCCATGACGTCATGTTGTGCAGAGGAAAATTAATTCAGAAGAAGTTTTGTTCCCTTTCTGTCAGTCTCTCGACGTAGTGTCGAGCCGACAGACGTTGTGTCGAGCCGACAGATGGGGTTTGACTTGAGAACCTATCATCTTCTGGTTATTTAGAAAAGGCCAATGAAAATTGGTGAATGAAATTTGCATGCCAGACTCCGCCCCGGATATCAGGTTATAAAAGGGAGACGGCATGCTGCATTCATTCACCTTTTGGTCTTCAGAGCCTGTGCATCTGATGATCTTTCTACGATCTTCGTTGATCTACTTCCGATCTTCGTTGATCTACTTCCGATCTTCACGGATCTATCTTCCTGCTGGAATCTACAACGTGGTGCAGCGGACAGTCCCTTCCTGCAGCGACTCTCCCCTGGGCGTCTCGGCAGTATCGGAGGTGTTCGAGCAGATTTCCTTTTCTAAAAGAGCAAATTTCTTCAGCGTGGCATGGCCCGCTGTTCTCGTGGGTGCAACGTGCTCATTGAGGAAGGGGACGGACACGATGTCTGCCTCAGGTGTTTGGGTTTCCAGCACTGCGGGCGGATGGCGATCCAGACGTTGCGGTCATGGGTAGCTGTGTTCTTCATGGACAGAGCCGCCACCTCGTCTGCTACCCGTTCCGAGACCGCAGTGGCTACGGCCCTGCCGTCCGCTACGGTTAGCACCGGGGGTGATATGGGGATTATCGTGAGTGTTAATCCGTCAGCCACAGGCTCACAGACTGTTCACGCCCCATCTCACTCGGTTGACCGTCCACAAGGAGATGGTCCTACCCCGTCTTGTTCCTAGGCCACGTACTTGGGAGTGTGTGACGAAGATGATATGTCGATTGCAGCATCGGACGGCGACCTATTGGCATCCGACCCCAATGATTCCTCAGAGCTCCCCCTCTCGGGGGGTCGAGCCCAGGAAGAGACGGACGTCGAGATGTCAACCATGCTGTTCCGGGCCGCCACGAGCATTGGGCTGCAGTGCACCGAACTGCCTCTCCCCCAGCGCTCGCGGCAGGACTCCAAGCCGTGCCCGGCCCCGGTCCCGTTCTTCCCGGAAGTGCATGAGAAGCTCAGTAAGACGTGGAACGCTCCTCTCACGGCCCGTTCCCGTCAGACCGGCTCTGTCGCCCTTACTTCTCTCAATGGTGGAGCAGCCTGGGGCTATGTCGAGCTTCCAAAGGTGGAGCGTGCTGTCGCGGTGCACCTGTGCCCGCAGACGGCGGCCACCTGGAGAGCTCGGCCTAGACTCCCTTCCAAGGCGTGTAAGTTTTTGGCATCCCTGGTGTTGAAGGCTTACACTGCTGCGGGCCAGGCTGCCTCCTCCCTCCACGCCATGGCCATCCTGCAGGTAAACCAGGCCAGGCCAAGGCGTTGAAGGAGCTCCATGAGGATAAGACCGACCTTGTGGTAATTCAGGAACTCCGCACCGCCACCGATTTTGCTCTACGGCGACTAAGGTGACCGCGCCAGCCCTGGGTCGGGCGATGTCCACCATGATGGTCCAGCAGAGACACTTCTGGCTGAACCTTGTGCAGATGGGGGACGCCGAGAAGGTTCGCTTTCTCGACGCACCCATCTCGCAGGATGGGCTGTTTGGTGATACCGTCGAGGACTTCTCCCAGCAGTTCTCGGCGGTGAAGAAGCAGACGGAGGCGATCAAGCACATCCTGCCCTGCCGCGACTCGGCCGCCTTCAGGCCTTCGAGATCCCGAGCGGTGTCTGCTTCCCAGCAGCCCCGGCCCTTTTCATCACCGGCTCCGGCTCCAGCACCTCCTTCTCAGGCTGCCTCCCGGAAAAGGACGTCGAAGAGGAAACAGCCACCCCATCAGCAGCCATCACAGAAGCAGAAGCGGCCCTGACGGGGGACCCCAGGAAGATCGAGGCTACCATCGGGCCCGACCCCAGCCACTCCATCGCTGGGGGATCGGATAGGGACGGTTCCTGCCCCGTCTCACCATCTGCTGACCCCCTCTGGGCCATGGCGAAGCGCAACGTTGAGTATAAACACCAGCCCTCAGCACTCTCAGTCAGACAGTGCGTTGAGCTGCGTAACCGCCAGGCAGGAAAAACAGCAGAGCCGATCTCCTCCCCGGGGGCCCTCCCCGGCAAGGGATCTGTATTGCTGGCCATCGAACCACCCCCCGCGGGGATGATGAAGCAGATCAAGCCCCTAGTCCACCTGTGTCGGTTCCTGGGAGCCTGGCTTCAGCTTTCCCGGCCGTCAGGCTGGCTAGGGAGGACGATCCGTCTCGGCTATGCGATCCAGTTCGCCAGAGGCCCGCCCAAGTTTCGGGGCATCCTCTCAACCTCAGTCAGAGGCAGGGATGCGCCTGTGCTTCGAGCCGAGGTCGCCACCCTTTTGGCGAAGGGAGCGATCGAGCCCGTCCTACCAGCCGAGATGTTCAATGGGTTCTACAGCCCGTACTTCATTGTCCCAAAGAAAGACGGGGGGCTGCGCCTTGCGGAGAGTGGCGACTCCACCCCTGCGCAGTCCAGCTCATTTGGGTGAAGTTCGGGCAGGCACAGTTAGACCTGTTCGCCTCCCCGGACACCACCCATTGCCCGCTATGGTACTCCCTGTCCAAGGCCCCCCTCGGCACGGATGCTCTAGCGCGCAGCTGGCCGCGGTACTAGCGGAAGTACGCCTTCCCCCCAGTGAGCCTCATTGCACAGACCCTGTGCAAGGACAGGGAAGAGGAGCATCAAGTGCTACTATTTGCGCCGTACTGGCCCAACCGGACTTGGTTCTCGGAGCTAATGCTCTTGACGACAACTCCCCCTGGCCGATAACCTCAGTTCCCTGATGGAGGGAACGAGACGTTGTGTCCTTCTTGCCACAATGCTGGCCGCCCACCGCAGTGGTCGGGGGATGCTCTCAGGCTCCTCAGACCAAGAGGTGAATGAATGCAGCACGCCGTCTTCCTTTTATACCCGGATGCAAATGCAAATTTCATTCACCAATTTTCAATTTGCCTTTTCTAAATAATCAGAAGATGATAGGTTCTCAAGTCAAACCCCATCTGTCGGCTCGACACAACGTCTCGTTCCCTCCATCAGGGAACTGAGGTTACATCCGTAACCAAGACGTTTCTATGACTTACGGTATGAGAAACTTTGGACTGATGGTGGCGCTAGAGGGTTTGAGTTAGAAACACCAAATTTGGTTACATGAGACACTGTCCTGTATCAGTGTGCTAAATTTCATAACTTTCATATGTACGGTAGGGCAGTTGTGGCCTAATGGTTAGAGAGTCGGACTCGTCACCAGGGCCGGCAGGTAACAACTGAGGTGCCCTTGAGCAAGGCACCTTACCCCTACTTGCTCCCCGGGCACTGCAGTGATAGCTGCCCACTGCTCCGGGGGTACGTGTGTTCACCACTTGCTGTGCGTGTGTTCACTACTCTCTGGTTGGGTTAAATGCAGAGGTCACATTTCGTTGCCTTGTACTTGTACATGTGCAATGACAATGAAGTTGAATCTAAATCTAATCTGTGGGCTACCATAGACACAATGGCAGAAAAAGAATAGGAAAACTAAAAATTATGGATAAAATTATCATTTCAAGTCAATGTAATATAACGCAATTGTATATGAGCGAGAAGCCTGATACAGTGGCGTTAAATGAAAATCAAGTGAAAAATAAAGGTTCCAAAAACAATGAACAGATTAGGAATCTTAATTTTTTAAGTGTGTATGGCCAGAAATGTGTATTAAAAAATTTACTCCAACAAACTGACTTTGGTTGACTTTGGTTATGTCATGATTCTGCCTCATCTTGTCATGTCTTTCTTGGTCTTGTGGCAGGATCATGGCAGAACCTCTTGTTTTATGTGGAGAGAGGCATGTTATTGTTGGTTGACACAGCATACGCTCTCTCCAGTCTCGTCTTTGTCCCCGCCCTCTCGTTTTCTCATTATTGATTGTTAATTATTTCATGCCCCACAAGTGTTCCCCTCTTGATTTGGTTCCCTTTATAATGCCCATGTGTTTGCTGTCTTGTGCTGGTTTGTTTTGCTTGTATTCGTGTATGACGTTTCGTCATGTCGTGGTCTGTGGATTACTCGATCAAGTCAAGTCTTTGTAAGTGTAGATTTATAGTTCATGTCAAAGTGTTGTTTCAGTTTTAGTCCAATTTCAGTCAGTCTTTGTTCTGTCGAGTTTAAGTTATTATTTCCCCTGTTCTAGTTGTTTTGCCCCCTTGTGGGTTTTGTGTTGTGTTTTATTGTTTATTAAACTCCAGTGTTCATCCTTTTGCCTGCGCTTGGGTTCTGGCTTCCCTACTACCCCCATACCCTGACAGATTAAGACAAAGTTATTAAATTAATTATTATTTAATCTTATTCATCAGTAGCCTGCAGAGGTGGACAGTAACGAAGTAAATTTGCCTTAGTACTGTACTTAAGTACACTTTTTGAGTATCTGTACTTTACTTGAGTATTATTTTTTCTGAGTACTTGTACTTAAACTTGACTACATTTGAAAGCCAAATATCATACTTTTTACTCCACTACATTTATAAAAAGGTCCAAAAGTAGAAAATGGTTTTTATGCAGCGGGGTTTCCTGTGTGCACAATTTATCTGGTTTGCGATCTGCCAGGACCTTTTACTGTTGCCAAGTATTTCAGTTTTTCTAAGCTCGCGGTTTTCCGGCAAGCTTTGAATGGCCATTTGGCAGATTTTTTTAACGCAAATCTGGCAACTCTGGGATCTTCCCCGCTAAACTAATGTAAACGTACGCGCTGCTACATCGTTGATAGCGCTCTGAAAAGGCAAATAGAACATTAAAAGAGGAAAAAGGCACATGTTAAAGTGTGGTGTAATCATCTGTGGGTTACGGTCAGTCAAAGATCGTAGAAACATTGTCATGAAAATGATCGGCATAACGGCTAAACGGTAAATAAGCATCACATACACCTTGAGCTACACGTGCGTATTAACTTCTGATCTGCTGCTGTATCATTTAAAGCGATTTGGAAAATGAATGATGTTTTTACTGAAGTAACTATAGTTGAAGTATTCCTGTTGAAATAAAAACAATAGAACCCTGCCCAAAATACAACATAAAATGTAATGGATTTAATGGTTATAAATGGGAATTGTACTATGGATACTATGTTGTCTACGTATGTGATGGATTCTATTGCTGGGATGGTAAATCCTATTGGAATAAAACCCAAAACACACTACAAAGATGAATTTAATTTAAAAATCTCATTCTAATTAAAAAATTCATTGTTTTTTTTCAGCAGGGATGGTATTTGCATTAAAACCACAGTATCCACAAATTTACCATTTTCTAAATATAGGAACCATACTCCAATAATAATCTTTAGTAAAACCACAGCAACTAAACATACCATAGTTTCATTATACTAGCTATAGTTTATGTTTGTAGTTAAATTATGGTAATAAGTCCAACAAACACATGGCTTCTACACTTTACTATTTACAAGAACCTTACTACTTACTGGTAAATTGCTGCTAAAACTGGTAAAGGGAATATACAAAATAAAAGAACACTGCTCATAAATACATATAGGCCTAGGGGGCTAATGAGGATAATTAGGCTAAATGATCATACAGGATTATATCTAAACTAAACATATGTGTGCTAAACATATAAAGCTCTTAAAGGAGTTGCTCACTGCAAAATTTGCCCCCATTGACTTTCCATAGTAGGAATAAAAACGACTATGGAAAGTCAATGGGGGCAAATTTTGAAGTGAACTACTCCTTTAATACCACTGATTCTGTGAGCTACTCGGTGTATTCAGTAGGTTGCTTCAGAGGCACAAGGTATACGACAATAAAACAATGCACAACTGACATAAAGGAAATTTACTTTTAATACTTGAGTACTTTTAAAAGCACGTACTTCTGTACTTTTACTTAAGTAAGAATCTGTCTTTACAACTTTTACTTGTAGTGGAGTAATATTTGACCAGTAGTATCTGTACTTTCACTCAAGTAAGGAAGTTGTGTACTTCGTCCACCTCTGGTAGCCTGTAGCATTGCAAGCCCTTAGAATAACAAATAATTAAAGCTTTTGTGTCATGAACATTTACCATGTTAACATGCAGTGGTCCGGATCCTGGTCTGAACAGCTTTCGTTGTTTGGATCCTGTGCTTCCATTTCCTACACGTAGAACGTCTGCAATTGGTTTGGCTGCAAAAGAGAACAATCCTAGAGTGACTTTCGAACACTCCTGTTCAATAATAACTTAATAGTGTACATATAAATAATGATTTATCACATATGAATAGTAATTAATTAAGTCTAGTGAAGGAATGTACAAAACTGAAAGAGAGTCATCACACATCTCTGTGTATGAAGTGGCTTTCATCTTTTTCAATTGAAGTTGCTTTCATTTTAATTTATTTGTTTAGTTGCATCACTGAAATCTTTATTGGTGTTCTTTTTTTATATTTTTTAACTAGTTGCTCAGAGACACAAAGGTTAAAGGGATAGTTAACCCCAAACTTAAAATTCTGTTATCATTTACTCACCCTTAGATTGTTCCAAACCTGCATAAATGTTTTTGTTCTAAACACAAAGACAGTAGCCAAACAGTATGGCAGTAACTGGGGGATAAGATCTGTTTGGTTACGGACATTCTTCCAAATATCTTCCTTTGTGTTCAGCAAAACAAATACATTTATACGGGTTTGGAACAACATGGGGGTGAGTAAATAATGACAGAATTTTCATTTTTGGGTGAACTATCCCTTTAAGGGTCCAAACGCAGTTTTTTATTGTGGATAATCTATAGTTATAATACACAGGCAGGCATAAAGTGAAAACACAAACAAACAGTCCATAACCAAAATCCAATGGCAAACAACAAAATTTGAAAAGAACAAGGTCAAAAATATAGCTACAAGAATTATGGAGTCAAGCCCTTCAAAGGGACAAAAGGAAATATTTGTGGATGTTCTGATGATGAGTTTTTGAAAAGCAGATTTAAAAACATGTAAAAATACACTGTAATTGCTTAATTATTTTGACCACTAGGTGGCGCTGGCACCAACTTGTGAGAGGTAAACAAGATGAGCTGGTGATGATTCATACCTAGTTTCAGGTCAATACATAAAGGTTTTGGGGAATTGTAGACATGTGACCTTTTGGCATGCTTGCTTTAGAATCAGGATATGAGAAACGTTTGATAAATCAAGCAGCTTTTAAAAACTTTTTGTTATGAGTGTCGTAATGTTACATTTTGTGCAATATTTGTAGGGGGAATTCAAAAAAGTATGTCTAACAGGAAGTATGATGGAATATGATAAATATAGTATCAAAGTACTCGGCTTGAGCCAACAAATCTAGTAATGTAAATCCCATGCCATGTTGAATTTTCATATGTTGTAAGCATTTTCATAAATTTCCCTTTATCTCTTGACCACAAGGGTGCGCTGGCCTTAAACTTTACAGGCACTCTTAGAACACAGACTTGATGAACTATACCAAATTTTGTGATACACCACTGCTTTTTTAAAAAAGTTTTCAAAAGTTATTTGCTCAAATAGCAATTTTTCATATCTCTAAACCAATAGGTGATGCTGTGACAAAACTCAGCATGTCTACTCGGGTCAAAACCGGTAGGACAGTAGTGAACCCTCAGGGCCCTCTGTGATGACCTACACTTTCATTAAAAATAATATTCAAAAACTTTAAAATATTATTTAAATTCAAGTCGGCCGATTTTCCATAAATCACAATACTAGGCAAAACCTGGCATGTTCGGTATCGAATCAGGAAGGCCATGAGGTATCTCCCATTACAATCTGTCAATCCCAGACAATGTTATAGGCCTGTGAAAATTTTGTTCTCACTACTAGGTGGCGAAACTTATCAGGCTCCTTCAGGGCATAATGCTGATGACCCATACAGAGTTTTATAATGATACACTTATGTGTTCACAAAATACAGCACACCAGGAACACATGAAGGCAACTTGTGTGAAACTTGAGGAAGAGCAGGAAGCTACGGCTGAGCCTGAGACCACCACAACGGAGCAGGAGAGCACCAATGCAGAGCAGGAGAAGTAGGAGATCACAAGGGCGGAGCAGGAGAGCAGGGTGGAACTGGTGGTGTCAGAGACCAGGGTAGAGACAGAAACCAGGGAGGGCCTGGTGGTGATAAAGGACTGTTCTTACATCTTACATCTGTTACAAGTAATGATTTGGAGACTGTTATATAAGGCTGTTGTGTCCACAAGATTGGACTATTGCAATGCTTTGTACTTGGGTGTAAGTGAATCACTGATTGCTCGTAGTATGTTAAAAAAGCTGCAGCGAGACTCTTAACAAATACAAAGAAGCAGGAGCACATAACTCCTGTGTTGATAACTCTGCACTGGTTACCGATGAGATGTAGAATACAATACAAAGTTTGATTGTCTATAAAGCTCTTCAGCTCCTGTTTTAAGTGTTGTGGAGATCAAGCATTTTCAGTGGCAGCTCCTGTACTTTGGAATGTTTTACCTCTAGCTATGAAATTATTGCCAAGTGTGGACATTTTTAAAAGTACACTTAAAGGGATAGTTCACCCAAAAATGAAAATTCTGTCACCATCTACCCCCAGATTGTTTCAAACCTGTATTAATTTCTTTGTTCTGTTGAACACAAAGAAAGATATTTGGAAGAATGTTAGCAATTTTGAGTTCTGGGACATCTTCCACTATCATAGTAGAAAAACATATTGTATGTTGTTTTTGTTCTGTTGAACACATATCAAGATATTTTGAAGAATTCATGAAAACGAATCGTTCTGGGGCACCTTTGACTACCATTTAATGTTTCCTACTATTGCAGTCATTGATGTTCCAGCACTGACCATTGCTAACCTTCTTCCAAATATACAGTATTTATCTGTGTTCATCAGAACAAAGTAATTTATACAGGAATGAAATTGCATTAGGGTGAGTAAATGATGACAGAATTTTCATTGTTGGGTGAACTATCCCTGTAAAGACACGTTTTAGAAGGCCTTTGGGACTTTCTTTGTCGCAATCTATGTTTGTGGATGCACAGGACTTTGGTCCATTATTATGGTTTTGAAAGTGCTTTATAAATAAAGCATGACTTGACTTGATAGAGAAAAGGTGGTGACCAGGGAGGAGCTGGTGGTGATGGAGGACAGGGTAAAAGTGGTGACCAGAGAGGAGCTCCAGACCAGGGCACAGGTAAACCTAGTGCAGCCATCATGTCTGAGACAAGGGGCACAGGGCATTTATCTGGGGCATGGCAGGGAGCTTATAGGCTTTTCTGTCCTGATTGCCTGCACCCCAGCGGTGTCGGAGCTGGTCTTCTGTCTGACAACATCTCAAACCATTCGACTAGAAAGTTAAAACCTAAATCATAGTGTAATTTGTTACTCCCAGAGCCAGGCCTGGGTGTCACGAACAGGATCGGAATCAGATGCAGGGTTCAGATAATTATTTAATTAAACAATACAACACTGAGAACAGTGACAAAGAGCAGTACACTCTGGGACTTAGGTGGCTGGAAAACAGGCTTGAGTGCTCAGCCAGGGAAGGGAAAGAGCGCAGTAACGGGGCAGTGATAATGGGTTGAGGGCTTGGGGCGGCACGGGGGTACTGAGGTGACCGGTATAAGGGAAAGAAGAGTAAACCACTCTGGGAAAGACTACAACCACTCAGGGAAAGATGATAACCCCGCAGGGAAAGATGACAACCCTGCAGAGAGAGACAACAACCACTCAGGGACATGCTACATGGAGACACACAGATGAGAATCCAAATGCGGTTTATTAAAGGGTAATCCAATGACAAAATCCAAAAAACAGGCATATATCCAGACACAGGTGGTCAGTCCAAACACAGCAAACAAATCCACAGGCCAGTGTGACATTAGACAAGACTTTGCCATGAGTGACTGAGAAAACCAGGTTTAAATAAGCAGACAAAAAACAGTTAACAAGACACAGGTGAAAGTAATGATGGATAAGGCGTCACGGCAATGGTAAATGGATAATGTAGTCCAGTTGAATGACAACAGTCTGGTTGATGTGGGGAGTGCCCTCTAGTGGACCTGGGAGGGCACTCCAGCTGGTGACTGTGACACATATTTAGTCTCAAAAGGATCCTCTCCTAATTTCCTATCTGATGAGGTATGTTATAATACGATAACATGCATCATTTCAATGCCCGTAAATATGTTCAGTTATTGGGTGAAAATTATTCATACTGTCAGAGCTATCCAATAAAGGCGGCAAGAGAAACAAAGGAACTTTCTACGGTGCACTTATTGCCCTTATTGCATTGGCCCCTAGGCCACATGGGGGCATGGAATGTATGCGCCTACAACACAATCACCCATACATTTTCAAGGGCAGTAATGAATTCAACAGATACCTGGACTTAAAGCAGCGCACCTCCCGCAGGCGAGGCCGTTTAGACCCTGCGAACTTCGGACACATAGGCTAGACCCGAAACTCCATATTTCAGCAGGATTTAGCATTCTGAAACCATTGGAACCTTTCCATCTCCACGCACATACGGGACATTGTTCAGCACAGAGCTTGCAAGTATTGCATTTCTAAATACATAAAATAGCTGCGTTGAAATTTGGGCCTCTTTGTTAAGATAAATTTGACTGATGGTTCAACTCAGAAATGCTTAGCTCTAACTGCCATTCTCTCTCTCTCACACACTCTCTCTCTCCATTCTTTGTTTTTGTGTGTTATGTGTTTTGTGCATATATGTTGTGTCTAGGCCTAATTGTTTGTTCACGTAGAGTTAGTTTCAATAAATACCATGTATTCACTCATGATATTTTATTTGCTTGCTTACAAAACGTCTTGGTTATGGATGTAACGTCTCGGTTACGTTTGTAACCTCGGTTCCCTGATGGAGGGAACGAGACGTTGTGTCGAACCGACAGATGGGGTTCGTCCTTGAGAACCAATCGCTTCCGACTTCTCTAGAAAAGGCCAATGAAAATTGGTGAATGAAATTTGCATGCCGGACTCCGCCCCCGGATATCCGGGTATAAAAGGGAGACGGCATGCCTCATTCATTCACCTTAGTTCTGAGGAGCCTGAGACCTCTCACGACTGCTGCAGTGGACAGCACGTGTTGTGGCAAGAGGACACAACGTCTCGTTTCCTCCATCAGGGAACCGAGGTTACAAACGTAACCGAGACGTTCCCTTTCTGTCGGTCTCTCGACGTTGTGTCGAACCGACAGATGGGGTTCCAATGGAAAACGCCATAACACGGTGCCCTGTCACAATCTCAACGAAGCGACGGTGACTGGCCTGGGCGTTTCAGCCGTGAACGCTAACGCGAAATTGTAACCTACCAGTGGGTAGGTAGGGGGTCCCAGAGCTTTCTAGAAAGGTGGGAAGGCCCCTACCTTCGGCCTCACAGGCGGCGGCCTTGTTTCTCTAACAGCGAGAAGCTGCCCGGAACCGTAAGGCCACTGGGTAAGCGCTACTTCCTCAAGTGGGGGATGCGCTACAGAGACCACTTCCTACCGCAGGGAGGAGACTAGTGGAGATACCAACATGGTCTCACCAATGGGGGAGAACTCATGGGAAGAAAGTGCGACTGAAGGAGTTAACCGCGAGGTGGAGGTCCACCTAAGGAGGTCATGGGTTACCAAGGTGGGAACCAGCATGAGGATACATCAGACGGAACCGCCCTGCTGGGGGGTTGCAACGTCTGGTAGCACTAGGTCCAGTTAGAGCATGTTGCGAATAACTCAGGTGATACCCGGCCTAAGGGGCAGGGCTGCTCTGCCCAGCCCGCCCACAGGAGGTGCTTACTAGTGATGGATGGAGTGCCTGTTCTTCACCCAGTGGGGGAAGAAGGGAGGCTAGTTAGTACGCTGACCCCCTTAGGAGAAAGGGGGGGGAGGTACTGTCACAGGCGTACACCCTACCGGTCGCCGGTCTTGCCTGATGCCCGCAAGACTCGAGCTGACTGGTTTTACGCGGAGGCTGTAGGACCTCGCGAAGGTGATGGGTGTAGCCCAACCCATAGCTCTGCATATGTCTGCCAGAGAGGCGCCTCAAGCCAGTGCCCACGAGGAGGCTGTACTCCGTGTGGAGAGAGCTCTCACCCAGTGGGCGTAGGCGATCTTAGGACAGGTACGCCATCGACGACGCCCATGATCCAGTGCATCAATCTCTGTTTGAGACAGCCCTCCCTGCTGATCTCCTAAACAGACAAAGTGCTGCTCAGAGCTATTGTGGCTCTGCGTGCGGTCCAAGCAGAGGCGCAATGCACGTACTGGACACAACACGGATGAGGTTGGGTCTTCCTCCCCGGTGGGGAGCGCCTGTAAATTCACCACCTGGTGTCTCGGGAGAGTGGTAGGAACTTTGGGCACGTAGCCGGGCCGGGGTCTCAGGATAGCGTGAGAATAACCGGGCCCGAGTTCTAGGCAATCTGTGGACACGGAGAATGCTTGTAGGTCCGCTACCCTCTTGAGCGTCCTCCCGAGAGCCGTCTTCATCGTGAAGTGAGAAAGAGCGGCATCTCCGAGGGGCTCCAGGACCGCATCAAGGTCGTAAGAGGGTACGGAGTATGGGTGAGGTGGTAGCCTTCCCGCACCCCTTAGGAACCAAATGATCAGGTTGTGCTGTCCTAGAGACTACCAGCAACTGGGTCGTGATGAGCGGCAACAGCGGCTACATACACGTTCAGTGTGGAAAGGGAGAGATTACTCTCGAGTCTCTGGAAGGAGCGCAACCACTTGATCAAGCAACTCCGCGGGTCTTCTCTCGAGAAGAGCACCAGGATGAGAAGAGGCACCACTAGGCGTATCGTCACCTAGTGGCCAGGGCCCTAGCCTGAGTAGTGGTCTAAACCACCGCAGGGGTTAGGCCACTCAGGATCTTCTCGCTCCATCCAGGGGCCAGACATGGAGGTCCCAGAGGTCTAGCCCGTGATGCCATAACGTGCCCTTCCCCTGGGAAAGCAGGTCCTTCGTCAGGGGAATCGTCCAGGGGGGAGCTGTCGTCAAGAGCATTAGCTCCGAGAACCAAGTCCGGTTGGGCCAGTATGGCGCAACTAGTACACTTGATGCTCCTCTTCCCTGACCTTGCACAGGGTCTGTGCAGTGAGGCTCACTGGGGGAAGACGTACTTCGGCTTGTCCCACGGCCAGCTGTGCGCTAGAGCCTCTGTGCCGAGGCAGGAAGTACCTTAGCGGTAATGGGTGGTGTCCAGGGAGGCGAAGGGGTCTACCTGATCCCGCCCGGACTGTACCCAATGAGCTGGCTACGCAGGGGTGGAGTAGCCACTCTCCGCGAGGCGTAACTGACGAGAGAGCACATCGGCTGTCTGGTTCAGGTCACCTGGGATATGCGTGGCCCTGCGGACTCCACAGGAGGAGGCGTCGGGCGAGTCGTGTTAGCTGCCATAAGTGAACGCCACCCTGGCAGTAAAACACGCTACGGCAGTTGTGCAGTCCGACCGGACCAGCACGTGCTCGTTCTGCACAAGAGGTTGTAACCCCTTCAGTGCGGGTAGCACATCCAACAACTCTAGGCAATTGAATGCCTGCGCAGGCGGGGGCCCGTCCATCGCCCTGACACTGCATGCCCGTTGCACACGGCACCCCAACCCTGCAGGGAGGCGTCTGTCGACCCTGACGCGTCTCGCCTGCCCGAGAGGGACCCCCGTCCGTATAAAAGGTCATAGAAGACCAAGGAGTTAGGGTGCATCGGCAGAAAAGCATAATCACCATCCGCCTGCTGCCGGTGTGCCACGCTCTCCAGGGAACTCGACTCTGTAGCCAGTGTTGGAGCGGTCTCATGTGCATCAACCTGAGGGGTATCACCACCGTCGAGGATGCCATGTACCCAGGAGCCTCCTCCCGCTGATATTGTGCATAATTCTGATCATTTTGTGCATATATTGTACTTTTGGGCTCTGTTGTACATCCCACTTATAAGAAGTATTCATAGGAATGATATTACCATAGATGTGTTAATAATCAGACCAATGATTGAGTGTTACAACTGAATATATGAAGATGATTTGATGTTTTAATGATATAATCAGCATACTTAGCAATGATTGAGTGTTGTTTGAACTATAAGTATATTTTTAATCATTTTAACCAAGTATAGAACAGATTTCAGCAATACAAAATTCAGTGATGTCTTTGAGATCTGTTTAAGGTCTGACCTAGATAAAGTTCAGAAGGTTGAACATGTTGTTCACTTTGTGGCCTGAAAACTGGTACCAACAGGAAAATTTATTTTTAAAAACCAAGTGAAGGCCGACATTCCACCATTAGATACAAACCTTGTTGCCTAGAAAATAATAGTGGCAGACAAGAATTATTGGATAATAAAAAATAAAAGATAAAGGGAATTTACCTGATTGGTTTAGGAAAGCACATCCTTTCCTAAGTTTCACTATAACTGTAGGCTGGAAAACACTTGGTTTTCAGATGACTTGGGACATCTCACTTTGTTTGGCCTGATCAAATAAAGTTAACTCCTTGACACCTGAACCTTCTTTGTCTGAGAGATTTTTTGAACTTCAAGATCGACTTTTACCACATCATATTTTGGCGCCCGAACGTGGGGCTGGAAAGAGGCTGAAGACATCTGACTACACCTGAGGGCACGCCACCCGGCTGACTACACAGATCAAGCGCGCATTCTAGGTGAGCATATTTTTGCTTATAGTTTAAATTTAACATCTGTGTGGTCTGCTGGAGGTGAGTTCTGGGTGTGTTTGATGTCTATAAAAAGATTCTCCAGTCAAAACAAACAATTTAATGTGAAATTGCAGGAGGGTATCAGGTTTCAACGAAATAGGTATGGATGGGATGGATGATTGGATATGCAGTAAAGATACTGCCTGTAGATTTAGTTTATCCCAAGAGGGGACTGGGAGACCGCCTGCATGTGTGCGGTGAAACTGCCTGCATGTGTGCAGTAAGATATTTATTCCGCCTGCATGTGTGCGGAGACCGCCTGCATGTGTGCGGTGAAACTGCCTGCATGTGTGCAGTAAAATATTTATTCCGCCTGCAAGTGAGCGGAGAGACTGCCTGCAGTGTGCAGTGAGATATTTATTCCATAAGTTGTGAGGCCTATAGATGTGCATAAGAAGTCAAATCTGTGTCTTGTCTGTCTAAATTGTCTGTGAAGTGTCTGTGTATCAGAAAAGCTGAAAAGGAACGGAGAGAGGAGAAGGTGGGGGCTTATTGGCCATACGCCTAGAAAAAAGTAGCAATTGTGTGTCTGTGAGAAATCATGCATGAAAAACTGATGATCTAGGGAGACAGTAGGAAACTATAATAAATAATAAATACAAATATCTATTACTTATTCTCTGGAGTAACATTTTAGTTTAAAAAATAAGTTTAAATACTGTTATAAGAATTTTTGAGAAAGCTGGCTTTCAATAAAAGATTATATTATGAAAATAAATAGAGAAGACTGATCTTATTGAGAACATAACAAAATAGAGGTGTCGTTTGCCTGTGAGATATTCGTATTTTTTATTATGAGAGTAGTTTAGAGTTTATTTTGAAACTTTTTCTTTATTGATTCTAAATATAAGTTGATTTTTGAGTTTTTTATTTTTAAGACTTTTCTTTCTTAAAACTGATTTACATAAATAAACTATTCAGACCCATGCTTTGAAATCTCCCTTCCCCAATAGCAAACCTTTACTTTGTTGTTTTACTTTGGTTTATTTTTAGTTTATTGATTTTTACAATTGAAGGTTGAGACATTTTTCTTTTATTTTAATATTTTAGATTGAATCATTGATTTTAACTTTGGAGTTTTAGAGATTTTATTTTATTGTTTTATTATTTCAGTATAATGAACTATTAGAGTTGTTTGAATTTTTTATTTTAATTTTTTGAGATATAGTGACTTTTCAAGCTTGAAGTCAAGACTCTCATTTGATTGAATTGTTGTTTTACTTATTGAGTTATTGGGTTTTGGCTTTTGGCCTTGAAGCTTTTTAAATATCTGATTGTTTCAATTTTTTGAAGCTACTGATTTTAACTTTGAAGTTTTGATTTTTGTTTGGTTCTGTCTCAGTTTATTGAGAAGTTGTTTACAAGATTGAAGATCTGAGATTTTTTATTACTTTCCTTTTTTGTTTCAGTTCATTTAATTATTTATTTTAAAGTTTTGAGATTTCTTTTCATTTATTGATGATGGAAGACTGATTATTTGGGATTGATAATTTTGAAACTGTTTTCATTGTCAATTTGTAATTATGAATTAATTTCTGAATTTCAAGATTGAGATTAATTTCCCTATTAGTGATTTTTGCCTTATTTTGTTTTGTTTCAGTTCACTGAGTTACCATTTGCGTGGCTGAAGAGGGGCCGGGTCTCAAATATGAACGATGTGAAGCCTTTCAGGCTAGAATACAGACACTAGCAAGAGTGCTGGTTTAAACTAGGGGAATTAGTAACCACTTTTGGGAAGAACCAACATTCATTGACGAAGAGGGGAGAGAGCAGAATCTGACTGATGAAAGGAAAGATTGGTACTTGAAACAACTAACAGAAATTCGAATCTTAGATTCTGCCCAACAGGAGTGGCCTTACGTTCAGTGGAAAAAGATAACACAAGAGTGTTGCAAAGTTGAAGTGTTGAGATCTTTTTTGAACGAAGTCTGTAAATACCAATTTAAAAGAGCTAACAAACCCCCAGGCATATCAACAACGACATTGCTTATTCAAAGAATCCCATTAGACCTATTGGCAGGCAGGTACTTTGGTGTAGGACAGCTGGAGGGATATCCATTGGGACAGGGACGCACTGGGCGGCTCATTACCCATCCTGAGCTGAGAGTCTCTGCAGATACCCGATATGTAAATTGGTCAAGCAGAGAATTGCGTACCAATAACTTGGGAGAAGTAATCCCTCAACAGTTTGTGGCGGTGACTTTGAGAAAATTGGTCATGGAAATTGCCCCAGAAAACTCCAGATCTTGGTTTGAATTCCAGTAAAAGCAAATGATTAAATAAAGAAACAAAGTTGATTTGAAAATCAAATAATGATTTATTAAAAAAGAAATAAAGATTAAAATGATTTGTTAAAGAAATAAAGTTGATTTGAATACAAATAATGATTTAATAAAAGAATAAAATAAAGTCAAGAAATTGTTTTATTGTGTGAAAATTACTGCAAATAGTTGTTTAAAAATGTCATCCACTCCCGTAGATCTGTTGGGATCTAAATACCCAGTATGTAAAGACTCAATAGAAAAAATATCCAGAAAGTGGGCTGCAAGGACCAAAAACTTAAGAACATTATGGCCAGAAAGTGGTACCTTTGATGTGACAGTGTGTGAGGAAATGGAGGGCTTAATAAAGAATTATAAACCAAAGGACAAAAACAAGAAACGTAGTGAAAAAAGAAGGGTAGAACAGGAAGTATTGAACCTGTTCAAAAATGAAGGAATTAATTTCCTGAAAAATATGAAAAAAATTAGAGAAGTGTTAAAAAAGGATGGTGAAAATGAGGAAAAACTTGAGAAAATGACTCAGCCACCTCCATATGAACCCTTCAAAAGCCAAATGATAAAACAAATGCCAGTAATAACCATGTCAGGAGATGTCACAATAGAAGGACAGGTAGAGATAACACCCTACCCAGAGGAAGGAAATAAGGAACCAATCCCCCTGAGAGCAGGAAAGAGTAGGGACAGCAACAGCAAAGCCAAACAGAAAACCTCTAAATGTGCATCAAATCAAAATGATGGAGAACAAGATGAAGATGTGACCAGCCCTTATGCAGGCGCGCAGGAAGCATTGTCAGAAATAATTAGAGGAAGGGATGAGGTATATCGAGATGCAACAGAATTTTTGAAAAAAATACAAGCAGACTCTGCTCGTGGTTTAGGAGTGACTTCAAAAGCCAACTCTGAAGCAAGCGAGGAAGAAGAAGAGGAAGAAGCCTAATCTGAAGCTGGCAGTGAAAGCAGTTACCAAGCAAGACGCTCTCCAACTAATCGAGAGACCTCATCAGGGGAGACCTCAAGAAATCCCAAGAAAGGAGAATATAAATTCGTAGCAGGCAAAATCTATCTCCAAGACTCAGAGATTGAACCAAACCAATTAGAGCAATTGGTTTGGACACGAAAGGAAGGAGGGAGACTGAGAAAGACTACAAGCATGAGTCAACTTCCTGGAGAGAAACAAAGTGACGCTGCAGGGCAATGCCCTATCCTGATAAAAGGGAGACAAGCACAATATGTGCCATGGGGCTCCCAAGACTTGGATGGACTAGTTGCACGCCTGCCGGATCTACATGAAGGGGCGGGCAAATGGATCAAAATGGTGGAGGATGAGACCACTGGAAAACTGCTAGCACTGGGAGATATAAAAGCACTCCTAGCCAAATGTGTGGGAAGTTCTAAGATGAATGAACTCTTAAGAGCAGCAGGCCTCCAAAATGCAATAAACTCACCATTCATGGACGGAAATCCATTTAATGGAGATAGAGCACGGATGTGGCAGGA